>NC_060284.1:8002015-8302015 GCF_021613505.1 Equus quagga | reverse complement strand
ACATACCAAAAAAAAAAAAAGAGAGGAAGATTGGCAATGTAAGATCGATCTTAGCTCAGGCGACTCTTCCTTACCAAAGGAAAAAAAAAAAAGCCCATAGATAACAAATGCTGGTGAGGATGTGGAGGAAAGGGAACCCTTGTGCACTACTGGTAGTAGTGTAAAGTGGTACAGCCACCATGGAAAAGAGGATGGAGGTTCCTCAAAAAATTAAAAACAGAACTACTATATGATCCAATAATCCCACTTCTGGAAATATATCCAAAGGAAATGAGAACAGTATGTCAAAGAGATATCTGCACCCACATGTTTGTAGCAGCATTATTTACAATAGCCACGATGTAGAAACAACCTAAGTGTCTGTTGACAGACAAATGGATAGAGGTGTTGTGTTATATGTGTATATCTATACAATGTAGTATTATTCAGCCATAAAAAATGAGGAAATCTTGCCACTTGTGACAACATGGATAGACCCTGAGGGCACCCATGCTGAATGAAATAAGTCTCACAGAGAAAGACAAATACGTATGTATGATCTCACTCACATTTGGAATCTAAAAAATAAACAAACCCCCCAACTCACAGAAAAAGAGATCAGATTTGTGGTTACCAGGGAGGGGATGCAGGGGGAGGGGGAATTGGAGGCAGGTGGTCCAGTTACAAGATAAGTGCGTGCTAGGGACGTAATGTACAACATGATGACTATACTGAACACTGCTATATGATACATAGGAAAGTTGTTAAGAGAGTAAATCCTAAGAGTTCTCATCACAAGGAAAAACTTTTTTTTTCTTTTTCTTTTATTTTGTATCTATATGAGATGATGGATATTAACTAAACTTATTGTGGTAATCATTTCATGATATATGTAAATCAAATCATTATGCTGTACACCTTAAACTTACACAGTGCTATATGTCAATTATATCTCAAACTGGGAAAAAAAAGAACACTTGTAATAAAGATATTTTTAAGAAAACAAATCTCATGTCTTTAGATGGAAGCTCTTCAATTAAAAGGCAGAATAGGCACAGGTGCGTACAATCGCTCTACCCGCTGGACGCCATGCCCTCAGTTGGAGAGGCAAGTCACCTCTGTTATTGTTAGCCACCTTTGTTCACACTAATGGAAAAGATGATGGAGTCCTCCAAATTGACACAATTTTGCGAATCTGCACAAGCAGCAGGCCTTTCATCAAATTAGTTGTTAAGCAGTTCTTCCCCTCTAGCAAACACTTTTTTTGAGGACAGGGAAGGCAATGTATTAATCTTTGTATTTCTGATGCCCAACAGTATTATACTGCAACCAAGTCAGCATCTGACAAACACTTACTGAGTAGCATCAATGTGCTAGAGACTTTATAAATGCCTCACATAATCTACTCAACAAAGGCTTGGCAAATGAAGATAGCAATGCATTTATTAGATTTACAGTGAAATTTGAGATAAACAAAGTATTTGCCTATACATTTTTTTCTGTATAACATAGAAAGCAACAAGAAAAATCTAGCAAATAAATTTCTTGCTTACAAATCTGCAACTTTTAAAAAACTTATCTGCAGATCTATTTTAATTTGTATTTCCAATTCTACAAATTAGATAATTGTACTTCTAGTCAATTTCTAATTCTATAAATAATTCTATAAATATTAATATCTGTTTTAAAATCAAAATGGTAAATCCCACTCTCCTTTCCCCTGTTCCATCTAAATGAAAGGGAAAGTTAGCATTAGGGGACTGATAGACAGATGGATGGATGGACACACACCAGGATAGAAAAAAAGTAAAGTTTATTTCCGAATACTTGTTTCATATTGTTCAATTTATACTGTCTATCAATAGCCAGGATTCTATATCTACATTTTAAAATTGACAGCACAAGGTCTATGAACATCTTGAAATTGTAGGCAAAAATTTGTATGTGCCCATTTTTCAAAGCTTTGTTTTTATGATTATGATAGAGGGAACAGTTAGTAGTCTGAGCATTAAGACATTGTTGCCTATATCCATAGGCACAGTATTCTCGGCTAGAGTGTATATGAGTCGCTTGGAAAATCACAGTCAATTTATTTGTAGAGATTTGTTTGGCTTTTTGGATTGAAGGGAGTCAACAAAAATATTTGGATGGGGAAGCTCCAGGTACTAATTACTCAATACTATCCTCTATGTTATATAAGATTAGAATCTCAATTGAGAAAGGCCACTTGAGGGGATGCTTCATAATCTTAAAAAAAAAAAAAGTGAAAAATAAATCCAGTAGAGTTATATGTATCTTTAAGTAAAAAGTCTCAAGCATTTTAATATTAAATAGTTTTCCCCAATCGAGGCATTAGACATTTGCACCATTTGGGCTCCTTTTTTTGGCTACACTGTAAAATTAACTTTCTTTTCATGAAACTTTCTCTTTCCAAAGAGTCTTATAAAACTAGCAAAAACGAAAGTGTACTCAACTCAGTGATAAGAGGATCGAGATTAACCGAATGCTTTTAAAATGACTTTTAATCCTCACAATACTTAAAAGGTGCTACAGTGATTAAGAATGCAGGCATAGAGCTGGGACACGAAGGGGCTTGACCACCAGTTAAGATAACTGTGACCACTGGATTATTACTTTGTGCTTCAATTTCCTCATCTGAAAAATGGGGATAACAGTAATGCCCACTCACCGGGTTGTTGTGAGAATATTAATGCAAACGCTTAGAAAAGATAAATATTAACTACCATTATTATCCCTACTCTACAAATTAAAAATCTTTCATCTTGAAAAATGAATGGTTACCTCAACTGGGTTCCATTTTACACCATCACTTTATTTTAGGCTGGTACCTTGGACTGAATCTATTTCATCATTCACACGAAAGATAGGAATCAGAAGAGTTACTTTACATATTGAGAAGAGTTTCTTATTTAAGATCCTACATTCTAACATAGGTTTGTTTGTGGCATATTAAAAAAAATTATTATAAAGTAATAAATATATAATGTTAAATATCCAAACTATATGAGCAGAAAAAGTAGAAGTCCCCAGTCCACTCCCCATGCATGCTCTCAACTACTATAATAGGTGCTTCCTATAATTAGCCACATGAGTCTCAATTCCCTGTGAAAAATGGGGATAATGACATAAACGTTTTTAAGATTAGAAATATTATGGATATGAAGCACCTAGCACAGAGCCCAGCACACAGGCGCTCAATGCACTCAATAAACAGTATATACCATTATAGGAAAGTCTGTGTTCAACTTCCTCATCTTTCCAATGGATGAATAATAACAATACTTCTGTCTTATCGTAGAGTATTACTGTCAAATGTGAAACCGCTTTGTAAACTGTTAAGTGGTAGTAAACATGTGAAATATACTATTATTAGATGCCCTTTCTCCTTTGAGGCTGCTGCACAGAAACATGACACCAACAGATTTCAGATTTTCATATTCATTTTGATCCTAAAGCAGTACTTTACCAATAGCATGAATAGATAGGTGACAGCTAAACAAAACATTCCCTTTTTGATAAAACACAAATGTTTCACAGAAAATTCTTTCTAGGAAGGCTTCAGTTACTTGTGTACAGTTTTAGAGCAAGAGTATTATTCTTATTTTCAAAAGACACAACAGCACTTATGTTCAATTAATCTCAAATCAACAGTACTGCGACATGGGGCAGAGCAACAGACTCTCAAATGACTAAAGACAGAAAAACAAAGAGAAATATTACTAAGTACACAAAACAATCTGAATCCCTGACACAAGCTTTTCCCCCCCCAACAACTGCCACCCCAGGTGCTTGAAACTATGAACTGCAGTTAGTTTCAAGCCACAATTAGCTCACATTGAAGTCTAAAGCACGTGGAGACACGAATCAAATAATTATTTTGAAGGAGGGAAGAGAGGTGGAAAGGTAACTTTCTAGGAAATGAGGAGTTAAAAGAAAAGCAAAAAGGTCAGCATTTCTAAAATGGAAAATAATCAAATTTGTATTAATGGAAGATAAATTTAGTGATGAGTGCAAAACATCTATCCCTAGAAAGATGAAGAGCAAAGCTGGGTTCACAGATTTGCATTGCAGGGATCAAGTATTTGAATGTTCACTAGTGTTTCAACACTCCAACGACAGTATCTTTCAAATTATTTAAGTGTATGTGTCCGTGATATTTTAAAGGATGGAAAAAAAAATGATGTAGAAAAAATTGTGGACAGTCTTGAAAGTATTCTGCAAGTTAAATTAGCTTTTATCTTAATTGCAATTGTGAGTATAAATATTCCATCTTGAAATTTGAGTATCAAATTTTTTAATAAAAATCTATTGATTGTGATTGTCACCAAACTAGCAAATTATTCATATTTTTCCCCCTTATCAACTTAAGTTGACACTAAAAATAAACTCTCAGGGACCATATCACGTCTTATTAAAACTGTTGGGAAGCTTTGCTCACATAGAGCAATATTTGCCATGTACAATCATTTACTGCCTCTCTTTTTGTTTTGAGGAAGATTAGCCCTGAGCTAACATCTGCTGCCAATCCTCCTCCTTTTTGCTGATGAAAACTGGCCCTGAGCTAACATCCAAGCCCATCTTCCTCTACTTTATATGCGGGACATCTACCAAGGCATGGCTTAGACAAGCAGGGTGTATGTCCACAGCCAGGATCCGAACCGGTGAGCCCAGGGTCGCTGAAGCGGAACCTGTGAACTTAACCGCTGCACCACCTGGCCAGCCCCAATGTCTCTCTCTTTTTGAAGTACTGAGCAAATAAAGTTGCATCCGAATCCAATAGAGCAAAACTGTTGGCAGGGTATGATAAACGTCAGATTTTAAAATAGTAGATTTTGATTAAAACTTACTTTAACCAGATTTATTCAGCAGCGGTTTTGTATGTGTGAACACAATTAAAGACAATAATATTATGAGGTACATTCTAGAGTTTGGTGCCCCAATTTTATCTCTGTATCACTTTACTACTTTAGAGAAAATTCATAAAACCTTTACAATTAATATTAAAATAAAGACTTTAAGTCACAGAACACATTAATCTTGAAAAAAGATTGAGAAAAGAGCTGTTAAAGGTTAGGAGTAGAATGGGAAACATTTTCAGCTGATTTTAGAAAAACAAATAAACAATATCATGATGCTTTTTATTTAATGACATGAGCAAGACTGCTTTACAACCACCCCCACTTCAAATTCCTTTTTTTCAACAGAAAGAAAATAAAAAATAAAACTAAAAGTGATCAGAATCAAAAAAAATTTTTTCTAACTAGTTCCTCCACTTTTCTTCATATGAAAAACACTAGCATGTAAAACCTTTTGATAAGAGGAAAATGAAAATGATATTTTCCTAAAGCTGGTGGACTAAAATTCTTTTGTATTGAAGGTAGAAAGAAAGAAAAGACTCGATATTTGAATCAAATATTAAATTTCCTAGAGCAAGCTCATTGCTTCATGATTCAAAAGCAAGAAAGAGAAGCACAGGGAACATGCAAAGAATACACAATTGAATAATCTAAAATAAAATGCACCCTCTCCATCTGAAAAACTCACCACACACAATTCTAATAACAACAAAATGCAATTCAAAGTCACATTTGAAACTATGAATAAAAATGCAAAATATGTACTGCCTTCAAAGAAATAATATAGAATGTTTTCTACTGACTGCGTTCAAAGTTGGTCAACATAGGCCTGAATGGAAAATGTGAAACTGCAAATTGAAATTTTTAAAGGAAACTAAAAGACACGTGTAACAAACACTTTTAAAGTTGAATATTTAAAACATGAAGAGCCTTTGTCCTATAGAATTTTGCCCTCAATTTTGATAACTTATAGCACCTTAAGGGACAAATCTAGAAAGAAAACCTTACTTGAGTAATAAGTGTATGAGAATATTAAAAAATTCAACTCAAAAAACATTTAATAAGCAATATATGTTAGGTCCAACAACTCCAATCAATGAGCGTTAAAAAGTAAAAGGTTCTCTCAATAAGTAACTTCAGCATAAAATAGCAGTTCTCACAGGTAAGGCAATATTCTGAAAGATAAACATAATACTGATTCAAAATAGGCTAAATCTAAATCTGATAGTTTACACAAAAAGAAACTTCCTAGGAATGTCTAAGAAGCAAATTCACTTTGCTCTTATTTGATAACATTTTTTAAACAAATATGCTTGAAAAATTTGCACAAATTAATGCATTTTCCTTTACTATAATTTCTCAGTTTGCCTCAATAAATCCATCTTATCAACTGGACCTTTCAGCTCTGAAAAAACCTAACGTAGCAATGTTCATAAGAGTACTACAGCCATGTCTGAAAACGTCTTATTAAATTTTAATGGTAGAGACAAGCCACTATCTTACTTTGATAATAGTCTTACTTTCCATTATGAAAGAGATGAGCATTCTTTGGCCAATATAATTCTTAGGCTCAACATATTTTTGGTTTCTTCACTTTCTTTTTTCATTTAGCAAAGAAGCTAGAAGAGTGAAACACCCCCATTACTTTAATAAAATCAATATAATAAATTGTAGCTAGACAAATTCTGTTACAAAAAGCTATGCAGTAGTCTCTAGGCCCTACACAGGAGATGTCCATTTCATATTATTTCAGTAACCCTTTTTTTTTTTCAAACAAGGAAATACTTTCATTTAAATGCTCATGTTGAAAAAGGGTTGGGTTTTTTGTTTGTAATGCATTCTTCCTAAGTAATGCAATTGATATAAAGCGCTAATTCCCACAGATATAACTATATATAACTACACTCTCTAATAAAGAAGCACAAGTTGATAAGCTTTCAGTTTCTACCAATGTGAGATAAAACACGTAATTTTCCCGATTGCATGAGATAAAAATTTTCACCCTCACTTGCTCAATCTGCACTTGCTACATAAGTACAATACACAGTGTATTACAGGTATATACTAGTAAGATCTTTACATATGTCAGTTTATATCTATTAAAGTTTACCTCAAGTATATATGGTCGCTTGGATTTTTCAGATTTACTTTTCTTACACAAAATGAAACGTTTCAACATAATACTATAATTAAATGTCAACAATGAAATATTTAACTTCAGGTAGAAGCACAATAAGTGAAAAAATTACACTTGGCTGTTATTTTAAAAAATGTTGAACTAAACAAGAATCTATTGTGGAGGAGGGGTGGCTATTATAAAATTTTCTACTTGAGCAATTCATCCTCCAAAGGCAGGCTGTCATATGCTACAAAAGACAAAAAGGGTTTTCTCTAATAAACACCTTTCTCTTAAAACATAATTGAAGTGTCCCTTAAAATGGTTCCAGGATAAAAGCCACTAGGCAATCATAACGATTAACGAGAAAGGTTTTTAAGAGAGACGTGGTTCAAATTCCTGGTCATACCACTTATAGAAAACTTGTGACCTTTGGCAAGTTTCTTACTCCCTTTTAGCCACAATTTCTTCATCTGCAAAATTGGTCATTGTGCTAAATAAGAGATAGCAAAAAAGGTATTATTAGTACTCAGCCTGGCACTTAGTGAGGGTTCAATAAGGTAATTACAATCATCATTGTCAAGACATACGGGGGTGGGGGTTCATTAGTGCAAAACTGCAAAAACTACTATAGTCCTTGCTTTAAAACTCTTTTCTTGCTTGGTAGTATAACTATTGTTACTTTTCTGCTGTTCCCTTTCAGTGTACAGGACTCTACAGAAGAAGGAAAAAAGCAAGAGGGGGTTAAAAACCGAATTATTCAGGTAGCAAGAACCTGAACTCAGGCTAAACTGTGTGTGATGCAGAATCTGTCAGGGGACCATCATCCTATCTTGCAAACATCTTACCGATTCCCCAGCCGAGCTGAGGCGGAGTGAGGAGGATACTTCCAGGCACATGCTTTTAAAACAAAATCACTTCAGGCAAAAGAAAACTCTAGCACCCAAGACAGGCCTAAAGATGCTGAGTTCCTAAATGTTTGTTGAATGAATCAAGAAAGCCGTACATTTCAGACCGAAACTAACTTTTGAGGAAAACCGAGTTATTGAACAAAATTCTCATTTTCTTTTCTGACCTGGAGTTCCTTTCCTCACCAAGCGCTCAATCTTTACACCTTTATCTTCACTTATTTAAAAAGTCGAATGAGATAGGTATTATTATCCCTAAATTAACGAAAAAGGAGTGAGCTTTAAAAACGGTTAGGTAAACTGCCTAAAGTCATCCGGCTTGTAAGATAGAGGCAGCCGGGATTCGAACTCACACCACTAGGACTCCGAAGTCCAAGCTGTTTCCGCTACACCAAAGCTTGCGCCTGCACTTGGCTCGCTACACCGTCCGGTAGAGAGAACATTTATTATTAAGCCATTTTTTTTTTCCTTCTTCTCTCTTGTCAACCCTTCCATTTCACACCACCTCCCAGGCTGGGCTATAAACTCGATCCCACAACAGGCAAGGTGCACTCAGTCTACGAGCCGAAGTACAGGCCCGAAGAACAGAAATCTGTTGTATTTTCTACGCCGAACGGAGGTCTGGCGCCACCACCACAAGCGACAGCACAGGCTGGGGTCCAGCGAGCCTGCAGACCGCGCCCAGGTCTCAAGTTTTGGTCAAGGCCCACGTTCCGGCCCGGAGAGGGGAGCAGAGAAGGTTAGCCTTTCCCGCACCGTCGCCACGGCGGGAGCTCGGAGGACAAGGTGGGAGTCGCAGGAAGAGCGCAAACGATAACCCTAGAGCCCCTCTGCGGCCCGTTAAACGCACTTACTTGAGCGAAGTAATTCCAAGACAGAAGGCCGGCACCGGCAACGGGAAGGACTCCTCCGTCCTCCAGCCGCGGGCGCTGACGCTGACGACATCGGGGCCGCGCCGGCAGGAGCGAAGGCCCGGCGCCAAGCCACGAGCCCCGCGCACGGAGCGCGCGCTCACGGCGGGGGCGGGGCCGCACGGCGGCGCCGCCTTTACGCGTCACGGGCGGGGCGCTGCTGCTGGGCCCTGGCGTTTGAACATGTCGCGCTTGAAGGGAGTGGCGGACCGGGATTCCCGAACGGGTTTCAGAGCTGAGAGGAGAGACTGCGGTGCCTCGGTTCCCCAGGGGCTGTTAAAGGCGGCGAGGAAGAGTGGCCAGTTAAACTTGTCCGGGCGGAACCTCAGCGAAGGTAAGATGCCCAGGATCGGCCCGATTGAGTGTCCTGTCACAAAGCAGCCTCCCTTTGGCCGGACTTTGGCCCCTTTGCCCCCGGCTCCCAGCCGGGATTCTCGCGCTCCTGTTCAGGCAGTCGTCATACTGCCAGTGGCTCGCTTAGCCCGGTTCAGATCCTGCTTTCACTCCAGGAATCTCTGGCGAAGGGACCCTGCTTGGAATATGGCCAAAATTGAAACGGGGCGCTGTCTGGGATTCCCACATCATGTGGGTTAAACAACGTAATGTGTGACTAAATTAGTTATCACGTGATGGGCAAGAACTTTGTTTCTTTAGCCCTCATCTTCCTCTTCTTAGTTTGATCTCTTAGGGCTAACACTGTGGATTGATCTGTTCCTTTGTGAACTTAGAGTGAATGCCACTCTTGCCTGCCAACACTCTTCTGGATGCAACTGGGCAGAGGCCTAAATAAAAAAGAATAATCACCGTATTTCCTAAATTGAGGATCAAGATAGATGCAATACAAAGTGAATTTGGGGCCATCCTGAAAAACCTAGTAAAGATCAACAAGCACAAATCTGGACGCCATGAATGAATCATAGCCAGATGCTCTTCTGATTGTCTGCCCTGTAAAGGAGGGAGTAGAAAGTGGGGAGAGAGAATATAGCATTCCTCCTGTAATGTTTTCCTCTACTTATATTCAGGTTTTTGGCTATCTGGGGTTAAACCTTCCATTTTCCTTCTCCTTATTGCTTTTTTATTGTGCCACAAACAGATTAGACCAAGCAAAGGAACACTTGCTTGAATGAGTGAAAGGATACATGACATAAAATCTCTGCTCTACTTGCAAACACTTTTAATCCACAGGAACGTAGATATTTTAAAACTACAGATGTGCGTAGACACTTACTTGTCCCAAAGCCTGAAACAGACTCTGCTCAGAGGTCACACCTCAGAGAGGCCCCTTACTAACTACCTTATCTAAATACCATTGTTAACACTGTTCTCTTGCCTGTTTAATTTTTTAATAGCATCCGTCACTATGAGAATTTATATTATGTATTTGTTTTTTGTCTTCTCTGTCCTCATGAGGTCAAGGAGCTTTGTTTTGTTCATTGTTGTGTCCCTAGCACCCAAAATAGTGCTTGGTACATAGTAGATTCTTGTTAAACATTTGTGGGAGGAATACGTAAATGAATGAATATTCCTAAATACTAAGTGATGTTTTGGACTGTACTTATTGATTGGACCCAGATGATTTAGTCTGTTGAAGTTTTGGAGAGCAAATGAATTTTGACTCTTAGCTCCATGATGATATGGATCTGGGCTGTTTAGGTTGTTATTGTATAAACAGAGTGTGACACAATACCTGGCACATACGAGGTACTCAATAAATGATGTTGAATGTGTGAATACAGTATTTCATAGGAGAGAAAAGACATAAATGGAAGAGGCACATGGTATGTGTAGCTTATGTATCAGAAAGGAATCTTTGTAACATAGAAAGTATTTCTCTATCTAGCTGTAGCCTTCAATTTCATCTCTTGTCACTTAACCTTTGACACCCAAACCGCTGTAATTCTCAACTATTTATAGTCCCTTCTGGGGCCATGCTCCTTATCTCCATATCTTTGCTCATGTAATTTGAGATGCTTAATCTCACTGTGCCTTCTCATCTATAATGTGGTAGTAATAATAGGACTTACTAAGGTTTAAATGAGATAATACACGTTAAGTGCCTGGCACATGAAAAATACATAGTAAAAATTGGCTATGGCTGTTATCATTGCAATAGCCTCCTAAGTGGTTTCCTGGATTTCTTGTTTTAAATCTCACCCTCTAAATCAGTGTCATTACCAAGAGTTATCTTTCCAAAACACAGATCCATTATGTCATTCATAACATTTAATGACTCCCATAGCCTGCAAGATTCAGTATAAAGTTTTTAGTACAACATACAAAAGACTTTTGAAATCTTGCCCCTAAGTACCTACAATGAGGGCTCCCATCTCTTTTCAGAATCCAATACTTTACCAATAACAACAATACCAAAAAACATCTTTTCTCCAAAGAACCATACATTAAGTCTTTTTAGAACAGTTTTAGCTTTCCAGGAAATAGAACAGATAGTACAGAGAGCTGCCATATACACCCTTTCCCCAGCCTATAGTTTCCCCTTTTATTAACATGTTGCATTAATATAGTACATTTGTTAGAAGTGATGAAACAATATTGATACATTATTATTAATTAAAGTCCATAGTGTACATTACTATTCACTCTTAGTGTTGTACAGTTCTATGAGTATTGACAAATGCGTAGTGTCATGTAGTCACCATTACAGTCTCATATAGAATAGTTTCACTGCCCTAAAAATCCCCGGAGCTCTACCTATTCATTCCTTAGCCTGCTTCCCCTGAAGCCCTGGCAGCCACTGATCTTTTTCCTCTTTCTGTGGTTTTGCCTTTTCCAAAGTCATATAATTGGAATCATATAGTATGTAGCTTTTCCAAACTGGCTTTTTCCACTAAGCCATATGCATTTAAGGTTCCTCCGTGTCTTTTTGTGGCTTGATAGCTAATTTCTTTTTATCACTGAATAATATTCTATGGTATGGATGTACCATTTTGTTTATGCATTCACTTTTTGAAGGACATCTTGGTTACTTCCAGTCTTTGGCTATTATGAATAAAGCTGCTATTTGTGTTCAGGTTTTTGTGTGGATGTACGTTTTCAACTTATTTGTGTATAAATCTAGGAGCACCATTGCTGGATCACATGGTGGGACTATGCTTAGCTTTGTAGGAAGTTGCTAGACTGTCTTCCAAGGTGGATGTACCATTTTGCATTCCCACCTGCAATGAAAGTTCCCCTTGCTCCACATCCTTGCCACCATTTGATATTATCAGGTTTTTGGAGTTTAGCCCTTCTAATAGGTATGTAGTAGTATTGCATTGTTGTTTTAATTTGCTGTTCCCTAATGACATATGATGTGGAACATCTTTTTATATGCTCCTTTGCCATCTGTATATCTTCTTTGGTGAGGTGCCTGTTCAGATCTTTTGCCCATTTTTTAATTGAGTTCTTTCTTTTCTTACTGTTGAGCACGTTTATCCTTTATTCATCTTTTTTATGCCATATGTCTCTGCTTAATAACTGATGGTTCAATGAGTAAGTGCCACATAGAAGTAAGCCAGTGGCCTGTTGGTTATGGTTCTTAAAATCTCTGTTATATGGGGGCCAGCCCAGTGGCAGAGTGGCTAAGTTCACACACTCTGCTTTGGCAGCCCAAGGTTCCCTGGCCTAGATCCCAGGCTCTGACATATGCACCACTTGTCAAGCCATGCTGTGGCAGCAGCCCATATACAAAGTAGAGGAGGATGGGCACAGATGTCGGCTCAGGGCTAATCTGCCTCAAAAACAACAACAACAACAAAAAAACCTGTGTTATATGAAGTATAGATAAAAGCTACAGAAGTTTGTGGGTTTTTTTGATATAATGAAGGTAATTGCAGAAAACGATTGTCATTCTCTTTTCTGGTAAACTTTTACTAACTTGTTTCTTGTACTGGTCTACACATTGTTATACTTTTATACTGATTTTTTTAAAAAGTCCTCTCATTATCTTTATTATTATCCCCAAATATTATTACCTAAAATTATGAATTACATTCAAAAAGTATTATCAAACATGGCTTCTTTCAGATTACTGTCGATATGTGAGAGATGTTTTATATGAAAGGTGTGAGATGAATATGAGTGTTTGTATGCTATGGGGAGTTACCGATACTTACTTAAGCAGCATTTGTTATACACCCACTGTCTATGTTTCTTCCAGATATTGTGCTCGGTACTGAGGAAGCGAAATGACACTTCAAACAATTCATAGTCACATAAGCATTTTAACATAAGCTTTATTCAAATTTGTTTATTAAGAATTGCACCTGTTAAACAAATAATACCTTTTTATATTATACTGTGTCTTTCTTTCCCTCCTTCGTATTTATACAATCATATAAATGTATTTGTAAAGTACAGTCATGTCCATTATTTCTACATTGGAGAAATAGAACCTAGCCTTTAATTTTGATGTATATAATAAAAAGCAGTTAAAATTCTGTTGATTCTTGTTCTTAGATGGTGGCCTCCTTAAATCAGTTCTTCTTAATGGAAACACTTAAGAGCAGTGATATTTTTATGAAATTAGTGAGATTTTATTAACTTGATAGGGTTGTTAACTAGTGCAGAATAACTTTTACCTGTAACTGAAATTTGGGTACTCTTGAGGGTTTTTGGATGCCCCTTCTTCTTATTTATTTATTTATTTATTTATTATTATTTTGCTGGGGAAGGTTCACTCTAAGCTGACATCTGTTGCCAGTCTTCCTCTTTTTTTTTTTTTTAATGTGAGCTGCCACCACAGCATGGCCACTGACAGACAAGTAGTGTGGTTCCCTGCCTGGGAACTGAACCTGGGCCACTGAAGTGGACTGCGCTGGACTTTAGCCACTAGGCCTTCAGGGCTGGCCCAATACCCCTTCTTTTTATAGGCCATAGTTCTTTTGTGAACATACCATTTATTATTTTCTTCTTTATAAAAGCCTTATGTCTACTATAGAAAAAATAGAATCTATAGAAAGTACAGAAAGTGAAAATAACCATCCAGAGTTAATCACCATTGATATTTTGTAGATTTCCCTTCTATAGTTCTTTGTGTGAATATGTATGCATAATTTTTCTGTTTTTTATTTTTAGAATTGTACTGAGTCAGACTTCTATTTGTACATTTTTCACCGTCACTTGAAAAATCTGATTATTTTTAATGGCTTTGTAATATTCCATCTTATGACCACTATAATTTACTTAAACATCCAAATATTGTTGGCAGTTTAAAGTCACCATTGTTAGTGTCAGTTCTATAACTTACTTAGAAAGGTATGCCCAACCAAAATAACTTAATAACCAACTTCAAAGAAGAATATTAGAAATATTCTGGAAATTTTAAGTGGCAGCTCTTTTTATGAGCAGCAACATGAGAAAATGTCGTCATTTGGTTCAATATAGATATTGCAGCTTTTTCATTGGACCAGATAAAATGAAGATGGAGTTGAAAGGAGGATTGATTGTTGCCTTGTGGTTGCATGACTGGCAGAACAGTAGTGTAGGGATGTTTTTGGGTGATTCATCAAAAACTGAATGAAGGAGAAAAGGTGCCGGAGTTTGGAACAAAAGAATGCTGTAAATTCTAAAGGAAATCACACTGTTGAACTGACAGGAAAATTGGTAAGTGGATAATTTATTAAATACGCCCGTTAAATTAGTTTGGAAGCCATGTTATCCGAAATGGAAATGTGGGTGTAAGCCTTGAAGAGAGCAGTTTGGCTAGTTTCTATTTGTGGAATTGAGTACATAAGTCTGGGGCACCTGGGCCTCAAGATGTCGTGCCATCTGTTTTAGGGTAATGAGAATTTACGTTATTCAGTATGCACGGTTTGTTATAACAGGATAAAAAGTGTAACATAAACCATATATTTACCAAGGTTTAAATCACCATGCTCAAATCTGTATTCACCATGTTCTGTTTTACTGTTTAGCTTGACTCTGTATTTTGACTACTTGTTGTCTTAATGGAATTTACTGTGATATTCTAAACAGCTAACAAGAATTAACCAAAGTATTTAGATTTTAATAGCAAATAATTCCAGAAAGAAACTATGCCTCCAGGTGAGTAGATCATCAAAACAAGCTAATTCTTAAACAATTCTTAGAACTGAGAGCAAGAGGAAAGTGCTTTAATGTATACATAATGGCAGAATCTTGAGGTGAACATGTAATTTTTAATATACTGAAATCCAGGGAAGTCTGCTTGTTCGGATTATAAAACAATGAACCAGATAGTTAATTGGAAATCCCATTCCTCTTTCTTGATCTGTTAAAATAGTTCTAAACTATAGTGTCTCACTCTCTTGAAATGTGTATCTCAAGTTATTACCAATGCTAAAGTTTGTTTAATAAAGTAGTACAAATTTAAACTTATCTCTAAATCAATGTCATGTTTGTTCACTCGCATTCTGATATGTTTTTTTCAGTAGGAGAGGAAAGTTGGTATTGCTAACAAGTGAATGGCATCTGTCATAGATATTGTCCCAGGAAAAATACAGACTAGGAAGAATGAAATCAGAGTTTCAGTGAAGCTTTTCTTCACTACAAAACTGAACGTATTCTCAAGTTAAAGTAATAAATTCAAAAATCTTTTCTCTTAAAGTGATTGGTAAAAATGTTTCCTTCTTCATATGTTAAACATTGTTTCATTCTTTTTTGCAGTATCCTCCCAGACTTCAGGGGAGAACAGCTCTCTGCAGGCATTCTAACATAACAAAGATATATCCCTCGGAATCAACCTCAAGCTGCAACTGAGTTAATGCCTTCCATATAGCTTTGTAATTTTACTCTGGAGTGTATATGTATATGTTTTGTTTCTTATTAAACTTTAAAGATAGTATGAAAGTGGCACCGCAATATTGTGATTTGTCAATATGGGATTCTTTCTTTAATGAGGCCATTGGTGGCCATGAATAAACTACTGTAGAGAAAATTGGAAAGTTTATCAGTGAGCTTTCCCTGATCCTTTACATAGTGCTTGATTTATTGGTTTCTTCTTTTAAATTGCTCATAATTGGGTAGACAGTTTAGTGAACAACATTCGTAAGATAAGCTGTTATCAAAATATTACCCTGCACCTAGCAAAAGCATTTTTGTAACTACTCTTGTTAGGTCTTAGCATTTAAGTGACAATGGGGCCCTCTTACTAAATCAACAAGGAAATTGGGACCAGAGATGTTAAGTAACTGGCCAGTCTGAACTTTCCAGTCCAGTCTTTGTGTAGACATGTTATCATTTCTGTTGAGTTACATATCTGAGCGTGAAATGGCTGGACATACAGTAATAAGTGTGTATGTAACTTTCTAAGAGTTCACTAAACTGTTTGTCACTGGTAACGTGAGAGTCAATTGCTCCACATCATTACCAACACTTTGTATTGTCAAGTCTTTTTAACATTAGCCCTTCTTATGGTTGTGTTGTAGTATCTCCTCATGGTTTTATTTACATTTCCTTGATGACTAATGATGTTGAACGTCTTTTCAACTGCTCGTTAACCATCTGTATATCTTTTGCCAAGTGTTCAGATTTTTTCTCTATTTTTTAATTGGGCTGTTTGTCTTACTGAGTTATAAAACCTTTTATATTTTGGGGATACAAGTCCTTCTCAGGTTGTCTATCTATACTGGTACCTATCTAATATAGTCTCCCAGTCTGAGGCTTGCCTTATTTTCTTAATGATTTCTCTAGAAAAACATGAGTTTTTAATTTTGATGAAGTCAAATTTTTCAATTTTTTTCTTTTGTGATTTGTACTTTTTCTGTACTAAGAAATTTTATCTATTCTGAGACTGTGAAGATTTTCTCCTCTTCTTTCTTTTAGAATTTTTATAGTTTTATCTTTTACATTTAAGTCTATAATCTATTTGGAGTTAATTTTAGAGTGTGTCACAAGGTAAAGGTTAAGGTTCATTTTTTTATCCATATAAATTTCCAGTACCATTTTTTTTTCTTTTAGAAAGATATCTTTTTTTTTACAGATTTTATTTTTCCTTTTTCTCCCAAAGCCCCCCGGTTCATAGTTGTGTGTTTTTAGTTGTCGGTCCTTCTAGTTGTGGCATGTGGGACGCCGCCTCAGTGTGGCTTGACGAGTGGCGCCATGTCCGCGCCCAGGATTCGAACTGGTGAAACCCTGGGCCGCCAGAGCGCATGAACTTAACCACTCGGCCGCGGGGCTAGCCCCTAAATTTCCAGAACCATTTGTTGAAAAAACTATTTTTTTTTTTTGAGGAAGATTAGCCCCTAGCTAACATCTGCTGCCAATCCTCCTCTTTTTGCTGAGGAAGACTGGCCCTGAGCTAACATCTGTGCCCATCTTCCTTTACTTTATATGTGGGACGCCTACCACAACATAGCTTGCCAAGCTGTGCCATGTCTGCACCTGGAATCCAAACCAGCGAACCCTGGGCCACCAAAGCGGAACGTGCACACTTAACTACTGTGCCACTGGGCCAGCCTGACTATTCTTTTCTCATTAAATTATCTTTCTGCCTTTGTTGCACATCAATTGACAATATTTTATTGCTTGGAATTTTTCCTGAACTCTTCTTTTTTTTGGAGGAAGATTAGCCCTGAGCTAACTACTGCCAATCCTCCTCTTTTTGCTGAGGAAGACCAGCCCTGAGCTAACATCCATGTCCATTTTCCTCTACTTTATATGTGGGATGCCTGCCACAGCATGGCTTTTGCCAAGTGATGCCATGTCCACACCCGGGATCCAAACTGGCGAATCCTGGGCCGCTGAGAAGCGGAACGTGCGAACTTAACCACTGGGCCACCAGGCTAGCTCCTGAACTCTTCTGTTGATCTGTATGGCTGTCCTTATGCTAATACCACACTGTCTTGATAAGCTTTATGGTAAGACTTGAACTCATGTACTGTTAAGTTCTGCAACTTTCTTGGTCTATTTTAAAATTGTATAACCTATTTTAGTTCTTTTGCATTTCAATATACATTTTAGAATCAGCTTGTTAATTTCTACAGAAAAGCCTTCTTGGATTTTGATTAGGATTATACTGAATCTGTCAGTCATTTAGGGGAAAAGTGACATCTTAATAATATTGAGTCTTCGAGCTGTAATGTGATTTATTTCTCTACTTATCTAGACCTTCTTTAAGTTTTCACAGCAGTATTTTGTATTTTTATACCACAGGTCATGCATATATTTGTTAAATATGACGTTGAATATTTCATGGTTTCTAGATGCTGTGTCTTGTAAATCTTTAAGCATTTAAAAAAAATCTCCAGTTATTGATTGCTAAAACATAGAAACAGTTTATTTTTGTATATTAAGCTTAAATTTTGTGACTTTTGTAAACTCTTTACATATCAGTTTTTTATTGATTCCTTAGGATTTTCTACATAGATGTTGTCTGCTAATAGAGACAGTTTTATTTCTTCCTTTTCAATCGGAATGCCTTTTATTTCTTTTTCCTGCCTTATTGCACTGGTCAGGACCTCTAATATTGAACCAGTGAGAATGGGCATCCTTGCTTTGTACCCAACTTTAGAGAGAAGGCACTGAGTCTTTCACCATTAAGTATGATGTTACCTGTAGGTTTTTCATAGTTACCATTTATCAGGTTGAAGGAATTCCCTTCAATACCTAGTTTTGGGGGAGTTTTTATCTTGAATGATTGTTGAATTTTGTCAGATGCTTTTTTTGCATTTCTTGACAGTCATGTGGTGTTTCACTTTTTTTTCTGTTATTATAGTAGAATGCATTGATTGATTTTCAAATGTTAAAGCAGACTTACATTCTTTTTTTTTTTTTTTTTAAAGATTTTATTTTTTCCTTTTTCTCCCCAAAGCCCCCCGGTACATAGTTGTGTATTCTTCGTTGTGGGTTCTTCTAGTTGTGGCATGTGGGACGCTGCCTCAGCGTGGTCTGATGAGCAGTGCCATGTCCGTGTCCAGGATTCGAACTAACGAAACACTGGGCCGCCTGCAGCGGAGCGCGCGAACTTAACCACTCGGCCACGGGGCCAGCCCCCAGACTTGCATTCTTGATGTAACTCCCATTTGGTTGTGATGTATTATCTTTTTTATACGTAGATGGCTAAATTTGTTCAGGAATTTGGGGTCTACAATCATTAGCAATTTTGGTTTGTAGTTTTTCGGATTTAGTTTTTCCCTTTTAATGTCTTTATCTGATTTTGGTATCAGGGGGTAATGCTTGCTTTATAAAAGGAGTTGGGAATTGTTCTTTCCTCTTTTCTGAAAGAGTCTGTGTAAAACTGGTATCATTTCTGCTCTAAATGCCTGCTAGAATTCACCAGTGAAGCCATCTGGACCTGGATTTTCTTTGTGTTAGTGTTTTAAATAGTAAATTTAATTTCTTTAATAGATGTAAAGCTACTCAGTTTTTTAGTCGCTCTTGTGCTTTTTTTTCCCTTTCAGGGAATTTGTCCATTTCATCTAAGTTGTTGAATTTATGGGTATAAAGTCAATCTTTATATTCCCTTATCCTTTTCACATCTGTAGGATCTCTAGTGATAGTCCCACTTTCAAAGAACCAGGTATTGGTTTTATTGCTTTTTATCTATTATTTGTTTTTTATTTCATTGATTTCCACTCTTTATTTCCTTACTTCTGTTTACTTTGGGTTTAATTTGTTCTTTTTCTACCTTCTTAAGATTATAGCTTAGATCATTGTGAGATGGGATTATATAGGAAGCAAGACTAGCCATGAGTTGATAATTGTTAAAAGTGAGTGATGGGTACATGGAGTGCTATTTCACCGTACTGTTTAAATTTGTGTATGTGTTTGACATTTTGCATAATACTTTAAAAATTCATGAAGCAAATCTAACTCCATAGTAACTTTGTTTCAGGTTTATATGCCTATTAACTTTCATTTTTATGTGACGGTTTCTATCTTATGAATTGGTAAACTACTTTTAGGATGACCCTACAATAATTCCTCAATAATTAGGACTATTTATACCTTTTAATAGTTCTTCTTGTTTGGGGGGAGGGAAAGAAAAGTGACGTGAATCTTGATGCTATAAGCTCTTGAAGATATTGGGATACCTCGCAAACAATTAATAGGGTAAAGAACAAGCAGTCACTGTTTATGGAAAAGCAAATTGATACATGTTCAATAACAGTATAATATCAACAGTTGGATCCATGCCTTGGTAGTTCCCACAAAGACAAATTTTGTTAACAAAAATATCTGAAATGATAATAGTAAAATTTTAATGTTCGTTTAGCGTAGTTGATGGGTAACAAGTATTTTTATTGTGTTGTGTATAAATTTCTTGTGCTCCGCACCTTTCTCCCCCAAGAAAAAAGAACTTGTTATTACATTACTTTGCAAGTACAATCATCTTAATGTATCTATGTATAGGTGTTAGAAAAAAATATATGCACAAGTGCTCTACATATTTTATTTAGGAGTAGAATTGTGCATATCACGTAGCTTCCTTTTTTATTTTGTATTGTTTTGTCTTGCCTTGTTTTATTCTTGAGCTTTTTGTTGGTGATGCAAAGGTTATGGCACATTGGATTTGGCACTTTTTTCCCTTCAAGAGTAACATTGATTTTTAGTCAAATATAGGAGCATCCCCATTTCTACTGTCTCCTTGGTGTCAGTAAGTTGACACATGCCAATGCTGCTGTGTTTCTCATTCCCACCCAACCATCCATACCTACACATCAAAATAATAGTAATGATAATGATAAATTTTATGGTGCTTTTGCTCTCAGAAGAGTTGGGAAGAGTGAATTTTGTTTTGTTTTGTTTTGCTTTAAAAATAAACGTCCATGTACAAACAGAAACATGGGTGGATCCACATTCTGTATTATTAATATTTGCTGGAGATTCATTGAAAGAAGTGTAGAGAAGGAGACTACTTAAGCAGAGAGAAGGGGTAGGAGACGGATCTTATAATTTATTCTAATACGAATATATTATATCATTTTGAAATGAGATATCTCATTTTGAAATGAAATAATCTCATTTTGAAATGATAGTGACTACAGGGCATAACTAATGGTTGCCTTGATTAGCATTAGCTTAAAGTTCAAAATCATACCCATATGTAGTCCTACTTTTATCAAGGAATGAAGGACTCTGTTTCAAATAGTTTTGCTACAACACTACAGCAAGTTGGTATCTTCTGGAGCTTCACGCTGTATAGTGATTAACTTGCATTCTTCCTGTTCAACTTATACAGTCTTATTTGCTATGTTAAAGGAATTGTTGTATTTGCTGCAATAAAATTAACACAATGTTGTCTGGTGGAGTAAGAAACAAAATTGTATGTCAGGTAAAATAGCAACTACTAGAGTCAGATTTGCCTTCCAAATATTCACCAAGAGGCAAGACATAGCTTTGCTAGGGTTTCAATCCCGTCTCTGCTACTTACTAGCTGTTTAACTCTGGTAAATTATATATTCTCTCTGTGCCACATTTTTCTCATCTATAAAACAAGAATAGTAATAGCGCATACTTCATAGAGTTATTGTGAGGTTTAAATGAGTTAGTATGTTAGAAAATTGCCAGGTATTTGTAAGTGTTAGCTATTATTATTATTAACTATTACTATTACCAGTGCTTTTTCAGACTTCGTATGTACTTCTGTCTAAGTTATAACATTACCTGATAAATGTGATTTCCATGCCTTCTGTGTTATTCTGTTAGCATAATGGCAACCTCCATTCTTTGTCTTGTGTTTCTATCACAATGTGTTGTGCAGAGTGTGTATATAGTAAATACAGTTAAATGAAGAAAAAAGTAAGATCTCATATGTAAAATACGTATCACATATTCTGTTTTTGAATAAAATCAACTTTCACTCTAATCAGTTGCAATTCATTGCTATTTGGCTTACTTGAAAGTGTGTTTTTTTAAATGTTTCAGAAATTACTTGTCAGTGGATAAACTGAATAGCTATTATAAAAGTATGTCACTTAGGATCTCACTTCTTGTTTTCTTTCATTTTGTTTTTGGTGTGGTGGTGGTGGAAATAGTGCCTCAATGTGTCTGGAGAATAAATGTGGATATCCCTGAGGAAGCTAATCAGAATCTGTCATTCAGTGCTGCTGAACGATGGTGGGAGCAGACAGATTTGACCAAACTAATCATATCCAACAATAAACTTCAGTCACTTACAGATGACCTCCGACTCCTGCCTGCACTCACTGTTCTTGATGTAAGTCCACAGATTATAAACATGAGTCTTTAGCTGAAGAAACTCTAAAGCTAACTTTAGGCTTTGATAAGCAGAAAACCCATGTTTAATTGGTAGAATGCAAGGAAGGTTAACAAATTATTGTGTTAGGCATAGTATAATGGTTAAACATGAGACTTCAAATTGTGACTGCCACTTGATAGCTGTGAGACCTTGGGCACGTTACCTCTCTGTGCCTCAGTTTCCACATCTATAAACCAGGATGGATATGACTACTTATTTTGAAAGATTGTTCTTAGAATTAAATGAGTGAAAACATACAAATGGAATCGGTGTTTAGCAAGTGGTTGCTGCTGCTTGTTTTTTATTACTATTACTTTTATCATTTTTCTAGACATTAAAATAAGTACTTAAGATTGATTTTTAACTTGCTCCCAACACTGACTTAAATTGTTGAACTTAAATTTTTGTGCGTTTATTCAGGAACTGTGTTGTTAGTCTCTAATTGCTGCGTCATGTGGTTAAGTAAGGCATGAGTAGTTTCTTCATAACCTACGGACTCCTGATCTACTTCAGTTAGGAACATCAAAAATCTCCCAATTTATGTCTGAAAAGTTGGATCTGATCAAATTTCTAGAGCAGGTTTTGTTTTCTTCACCTGTAAAATGAATGGATTGGCTTAGGTGTTCTCTGAGGTTCCTTGTGCTTTGAAAACCATATGATTCTGTGAGAACATAAGCAAAGTCCTGCTCCCCCTCTTCATTTGTTTTTTGTATGTGATGACGTAAATCATGCCATCAGAGGGCTGTTCTTAGTTTCTCATCCTCTCATCTCTATTTGAGATTGAAATTATACTCAATGAGGCAAAGTTGTTTCTTTTTTAATTGTTATATTTAAAATTGATGACATTGCTTCATGAACAATGAACAGCAGTTTGGTCAGTTTCAAACTCTTTTTCCTCTTCTATGCACGGAAGAAATTATCAATAGCCCCAACTT
Organism: Equus quagga; assembly: GCF_021613505.1. Lineage (NCBI taxonomy): Eukaryota > Metazoa > Chordata > Mammalia > Perissodactyla > Equidae > Equus > Equus quagga. Next base: position 8,279,112 of record NC_060284.1, on the reverse strand, counting down.
GATGCTGTTGAATTAGAGGAATGGAATTATTGTTGAAGAATTTTGTATAATGGCAGAGCTGATATAGGGTTAATTCTAAGACTAAGATAGTGACTGTGTCTTTTAATAACTTTTAGATACATGATAATCAGCTGACATCCCTTCCTTCTGCAATAAGAGAGTTAGAAAATCTTCAGAAACTTAATGTCAGGTAAAATTTAATCTTTATTTCAGTATTGCTAGTATAAGGGTGTAAATCCAATATTCTTTAAGTTTTTTTTCTAACATTAGAAAATATTTTTGTATTATCTTAAAAGTGATTAAAGCAGAATAAGAATTTTAATTCTCAAATTATTATTTTTTTTAAGATTGGCACCTGAGCTAACATCTGTTGCCAGTCTTCTTTTTTTTCCCTTCTTCTTCTTCTTCTCCCCAAAGGCCCCCAGTACATAGTTGTATATTCTAGTTCTGTGTCCCTCTCGTTGTGCTGTGTGGGGCGCTGCCTCAGCATGGCTTGATGAGTGGTGCCATGTCCACACCCAGGATCCGAACCAGCGAAACCCTAGGCTGCAAAATGGAGCATGTGAACTCAGCCACAGGTCTGGCCCCCAAATTATTTTTATTTTTTGTTTTAAAATTGCCTACATGTTTTCTAGTTTTACAAATTTAAGGCCAGTTGATTTTTTAAAAATACTTTTTGTTTTGTGAAACAATTTTTGGTCGTTATTTTAGAAAACCTCTTTGTTGATAATGTCAAGTTTTAAGTTACTTTGATATTCTAAAAAATATCTAGGTATTAAGTGATAAGAAATTTAAAACCATTCTTTCATTAATGATGAAAAATTTCATTGTTTTGATATTAGTAGTTTTTAAACTTTTCCCAGGACTCCTAGGGTTCTACTTCTTGTACTATTGATAGATACATGAAAGTCAGGCACTTAAGACTCTAGCTAACTGCCCTTCAATACACATCCAGACTTTTGAGAAAGAATAACTGCTTTATGTGTTATATATACACAGATTAAGGGAAAAAGGATTAGGGAAGATTTCCTTTAGGAAAAGAAACAAAAAGGTTTAGGCGTTCAAAACATAGTTTGAAAACTATGGTTTATATAATAGATGTGGTTACAGATCTTTCTAACATAGCATAGTCAATTCTCAGTTTTCTGGAGGTCAGTTAACTGGTTTGAGAGAAAACAGTTCCTCAAGTAACAGTCCTTATCTGGTAAAAAAATTAAAATTACCGTAAATCAGAAAAACTGTCTATCCATTAAAAGATGCTAATTGTTTAGAACTACATTAGAACCTCTTTCTCCTATAACTTGAAGGCATGCATGTGGGCTACAAAGGCAAGAATGGGAGGGTTGAGAGGAAGAGGTGAGGGAGTATGGAGTGGGTGTGGCTGTAGCTTTACCTTCCAACACCTAAGCGTATAAGTGTTAGCATGGAGGAAATATGTAACTAGAATTACATCTCTGTCCAACTAGATTCCTGTCAAGTATACAGAGATTTCAATTAAGTAACCAGCAATAGAAACTAATTTTTGACAATTTTTAGTGGTTCTTATTTTAGAAGACATCTTTTGGCATTTTTATTCCAATTAGTTTTATTTTAATATAATTTAAGTTTATTGTTACCATTTTATATATCTCACTTCCCCATTATTTGTCAAGTAATTGTTTGTGGCATTAAAATAAAGTAGAAGTCCTAAGTGGATAATTAAATTGAGGTAAAGCTGGGAATAAGTTAAGTCAAGTCATCTCTTAATTATCAGAGAGTGTATCATCCTTGGTGGGTTGAGACTTCTCCGAAACCAATAAGATGAACATCTCTGTAGAAGGACTGAGCTGAAAAGTTAAGACTAAGTACAAAGAAGAGTGGAGTTGCATATTATATCCAACTGGACATTCCAGGCCCTCAAACAGAAAGAGCTTTTTTTGTTTTCAGTGTTAAATTTAAAACATAATCCCCATATAAGATGTTGACTCCGTTGTAGTATATGTGTGCACATATCTTTGTCAAAATTTAAAAACTCGAATATAGTATAAAAAATTGAGTCCAATATATCCTTTCATATTACATGCAAAATCAAAAGTTGATTATAAGGAAGCAATCAAAAGTTCACAAATTCTTTGCTTGGTTAAAAACCTTTATTTCTTTGAAACCCTCAATCTAATTACTTTAGATTACCGTCATTTGAATGAGTGTATTCTTTTAGGATGGTGAAGTGTGATAAGTACTTGAAATTGGTAACATATTTCATTTTTTTTGATGAGCCCATCAGTTGGTTAGCAAAAATGCCTTTATACATTTTTATTATGTTGTCACCAAATTATTCACCATTTATTTTATCAATCAATAGCCATAACAAACTGAAAATACTCCCTGAAGAAATTACAAATCTAAGAAATCTGAAGGGCTTGTATCTTCAGCATAATGAACTAACTTGCCTACCAGAGGGATTTGAACAACTTTTCAGTTTAGAAGATTTGGTAAGTTGTGATTTTCCAATTTTTATATAATTTGGGGCTGGTGAGATTTTTCATCAGGCAGAGTAGTTGGATGTTATGATTGAAATCATAAGAATATGGACAGCTGACTATATGACTAGATTATCAGAAACTGTGCATTTTAATTAGATTGCTAAATTAGTAATTGTAAATTTATTTTTCCTATGTTTTCGTGTGAAATCACGTTAAGTTTGAATTTGGAATAGAATTTGGGAAAGGGGTGATGAGGATGACTTTGTTATTCAGAGGCTTTTATGGCTTGGTAAAGTAGAGGCACGGTGTATTCAGCAGAGACCAATCCCCTTTTCTGTACCCATTCCTGCTTCCTCCTGTATAGGCCCTGTGGCCCTGCTGTCCTGAGTGTCCAGACAACCCCTTTAAGACCTGCCTTTTCTTCCCTGTTTTTCAAAATGGCCACATAACCTGGCAACATTTTCATTCCATCTGTGTCACATCCTAGAGACAACCATAAAGTAATACAAATATTCTTTTAATCATGTTATTAGGAATAATAAAAAGAGTAGGCACTTTGCTTTGTGCTTTACATATGGTAACATATGGTAAGGTAGATAGTTTTATTCCCTAATACAGATAGGAAACTAAAACTTATAAAAAAAATGTAACTTATCTGAAGGCATGCAACTAATAAGTAAGGAATTCAGCATTTCAACATAAGTCAGTTTGACTCCAAAGTGTATCCTTTTTTTCACCCCACTTTGTCACTGAAGGAGTAAAATTCCGCTGTGAAGTGCCCTCGCTGAAAGACTGTAGCCATGTTAGATCAGATATGCTGACATATAACCACTGCTCCACATGGTGATTTCATGTTACATTCTTGTTCTTTTCTCTAGTACACGTTTTCAAAAACTCATTTATGTCATTTTAGCCTTAAAGTTTATTTTTCATTAAAGGAAAAATTACTTCTTTTACTTATTTGTTTTCTTTGAATATGTGCTCCTTGATATTTCCCTCACCTGTCCTAGTGTTTGAAATCAAGATGTATAATCTCCTCAACCATTCAATATCTCTTTTGTCTTTCAGTCTGATCAGATTGGAAATAAGGTTTGGGAATAACAGGCATAGGGAGATAAAAATGAATGGCAAAGGAGAGAGCCATCAGATTTTCTGATAAAATTTAATAGTAAAAGATAGCAGTTGGTTAAAAAAAATAGTCTATTTAGAGTAGAAAGGAAGCCTGATAAATTACAACAGTTCCCCGTTGTTTTCCCATTATCGTTCCCGGATAGTCATTTGCATAATGAAAGGATGTTTCAGTTGAAAATTGTATTCATAAGGACTCAGTATCAAATAAATCATATGTGTGAGCAACAATATGTTAAAACATTAAAAGTATAAGCATCTGTTATAATTTAAGCTATTAATATTTCTTAAAGTTATGTAAAAACTGCTTAGCATGATGCTACTAAATAAATATTTATGGAAGAAATGACAGCATAAATACTGATTAATTTATATGTAACATACTTATGTTTTATATCTAATTTAATTATTAACTGCAGTAATTAATTTTTTAACTTTATTAGTAATTCTGTGGATTTGGAGTCTTTAAAGTGTTTTAAGAATTTGTGAATTAATATCTTTTCTCTATCAGAAACTTTTTATTTTGAAATAATTTTAGATTCACAAAAATGTTGTAGAGATAGTACAGAGACTTCCCATATACCCTTCACCCAACTTTCCTTAATGTTCGCATTTTGTATAACTGTGAGACATTTGTAAAAAATGAAGAAATTGACATTGGTACAATGTTACTAACTAAACTACAGATTTTATTAAGCTTTTCCCAGTTTTTCCACTAATGTCCTTTTTTTTTGTTCTAGGATCCAATCCAGAATACTACATTGCATTTAGTGTCAGTAACTTTTGATATTATACAATGTTTATTTATTAGTAATCTGTTGATTAGTGCTTAGAGTATTGGAGTTGTAGATTGTTATGTTGTATGTTGTAGATTATAATATGTTTTATGTTATTTATGATAAGTTAAAAATATGCTGATCTAGCATTTTTACGCTTTTCTATCTTCTTAATTTAGAGTCACGAATGCAGTTGTTTAAGTTAGACTAAATGAAAGTCTTTAGAAAACAGTCCCTTGAAGTCACATTTTTTTTATTCGTTGTGGCCATTGGCCCTACCTACAGTTTGCTGGTAGCTAGTGGACTACTTACACACCTTATTTGAATGTTGTGAGAAGAATTATCTGATTCATAACATTGTGTTTTAAAGAGAGTTTCAAAAAAAAGTTCTCTCCTAACTGTTCAAAGGAAAAACAAACAATAACTTAAGGAACCATCCAGGTACAGAGATTAATTAGGCAAGCTTGAACGAATCAAATGTAGAGTAGAGTAGATTTTTGAACTTAGTCAAAGCACACTTGCTGAGGTCAGCAGAAGAACCACCAGGGAATATTTTTGTCTTCAAAAATTAAAGTGGCCAATTTTTCAGTTTTATTTTTCTTTCTTTCACAAATTTTTCTCTCTTGCAAATATGTTTGTCATTTCATATTATAGTTTACCGCATACAGTTTGCCTAATGTATCTTAGGTACGCAATAAATATTGGATGAACAAATGGATTTTTTATTGAAAACATGATGCATGGTATATAACATGACTTAGCATTAACAGCAACTTCTATGCAAAAGATTTCTGTTTGTTTGTGGGGTTTTTTTGATGAGGAAGATTGGCCCTGAGCTAACATCTCTGACAGTCTTCCTCTATTTTGTGTGTGGGTTGCCTTCACGGCATGGCTTGATGAGTGGTGTAGGTCTGTGCCCAGGATCCAAACCTGTGAGTGCCGGGCTGCCAAAGCGGAGTGTGCCAAACTTAACTTAACACTATGCTACCCAGGCTGGCCTGTATGCAAAATATTTCTGAAGTCAGAATTTATTCTGATCCCTCTCTGCTACATTATTGGGCACATAGTGGGCCCATAGAATATTGAGGTAATGAATGATGATTTGTGAAATTGTCAGTGAATGAGGGTTACAAAATGTATCATCTCTGAAATAGTCTTTTTTCTGTTGCAATTGCCTCAAAATTCTGAAATCCCCGTTAGGGATCATTTATTTTTTTATTTATTTGTTCATTTATTCATTGTCTTTCTCTTTTTAAAGGATCTTTCGAACAATCGTCTTACAATTGTTCCTGCTAGTTTTTCTTCTCTATCCAGTCTGGTGCGACTCAATCTTTCCAGTAATCAACTGAAGAGTTTACCAGCAGAAATAAGTGGAATGAAAAGTAATTCTCCGTTTTAAAAAAATATATAAATGTGAAGTTGTTGCAACTTACATTTAGAAACATAAATTTTAATGTACTTACAGTCGTAAGCCACATAACAACGTTTTGGTCAACGACGGACTGCATATACAATGGTGGTCCCATAAGATTAGTACCGTATGGGTGTGAAGTAGGCTATACCGCTTAAGTTTGTGTAAGTACACTCTGTGATGTTCACACGACAACGGAATTGCCTAACAACACATTTTCAGAACGTATCCCCATGTTAAGTGACACACGACTGTAGTCAGTTACAGAGAAGTAAAATAATAGATTTTATGGTGTTGAATGCAAACCATAGCAACTAATCATATTTTCTCCACGCCATTATTGTCTAGCAACTTCCTAAACGATGACCAGCAAAAAAATACTTGGGCATATCAAAAAGAGGAAAAGAAAATATGATTATGAATTCTGGTACAATTATATACCTGAGAAATTGATTAAGGTTTTGAGCTATGCTAACTCTTCATTCATTCATTCAACATTCACTAAGAGGTTATTCCCTTCTCACAGGTGATTCCACCTGTGATATGTGGTTATATTATAGCGGTAGCCTCCTTGTGGTCTGTAAGTAATAGTGTCAAGAGATAGTCTAGTTTTGCCCAAATTGTCAGTCATTTTTTTTAAATGTTAAAATTTAGTGGTTCTGTTAAAATTTGAACCATTGAACCATCAAACTTAAAGTATTGTAGAACTACTGTTAAGAGATAAATTTAGGGTACATTTCAGAACCTTTTAGGTAAGTATACTTAGTCATCTTAGAATTCTTTATTTAGAGTCCAAAATCATTAAGAGTGATTTTTTTCATTTAAAGGCGAACTATTGTTATTTCTTGGTTGATGACCACACTGTGTGTCAGGTGTAGACTATTTCCTAGTTTATACTAGTTCCTAGTATATCTAGTTTTTTCTCTAATCATATGTAAGCCTTCTTCATTTTTTTTAAACCTCCCTTTGTGGAGGAAGTCATTAAATCACATAGAAGTGATTTAATACAGTTGATTACAGATCATTTTGAGGTAAATTTGTAAAATTGTGCTGTTTTACTTTAGATTAATAGTTATTTGTCATTTATAGTAGGAGTGCATAAGTTAAATGTGCCGTAAATCAAATTGACATTTTAGGGAAGTTTTACTTGTGGCGCCAGTAGTTGAGACTGCTTCTCTTTGCCAATGTTCAATAAAGGTGTTAGAAAAGCAGAGCTAAACTTAAAATATGGTATCTGGAGTGAGTATATAAGAAGCATAAATTTTTTTTCATAAATTGAGTGTAAAGATCTTGAGAGATAGGAACAGATAGGAAAATCAATAGAAAAACACTTTGACTTTACAGCAATTTTTCTAATATACTATATAACTAATGATCCGAATCTTTCTGTCCTTCATTTATGACGGTGATACTTTTCAGCGATCACCAGCAGGACATTTAGTTGTTATTTCACCATTAATGATTGGATCCCAAGAACAATATTAGCATTTGTATGGTTCTCTGTAACTTGAAATGCCTTTACATATATCCGTTTGCCCTCACAACAGTTGTGTAAGTTAGCGGAGATATGTATTATTTACATTGTAAAGATTCATAAACCTAGGCTTAGAAGTTATCTTGTAAATTGTAGAGCCAGAGCTTGAATACTCTTACTCCATCCCCATTGCTCTTTCCACTACATACTGCTTGTTTTCTCAATTAGTGCTCTCAGATGAAAACCACTGTGAAAACTACAGTCTCTAACTTTAAAACAAACTTCTCTTTATAGAATTTACTGGATTTGGAGTAGATCAGATTATGACATTTTTCTCAATGCTCTAGCAAAATAATACATAAATTATTATTAGTTGAAAGTAGTACTATTAACATTGTTTCAAAAAACAGTTAGCTTCTTTAAACACTAAAAGAAGCAGTCTAAGGCAGTCTTGAATTATGTTAAATTGACAGGCTCAAAGTACAGGGAAAAAAGTTGTAAAATGCATATGGCCTATTAAAACTAGAGGCTTGAGAGTGAACTGTGGAAAATACGTGGTGGCCATCATAAATGGGAGAATTTGTAATATGGATCAGGGAGAAGCCTGCTTATGGAAGTCTTAAGGGAAAGAAGACCTTTACTTTTTTGCATTTTTGTTTTCTGTTCTGCCTTTTAAGAAGGAAAGATCCAGGAGGTAAGAGAGACATGCTGCAAGTAAGAACTCTTCTTGAGCTATAATGTACCTTCTTGTCAAGTGTTAGCTAAGGTGTTAGAGAAAGCATGGACTTTAAAAAATAGAAGAAGAAAGGAAGGAAGAAGACAGGGAGTGAGAGAGAGGCAGTATGGATGGATGGGAGAGTAGGAGGGAATACATAGAAATCCAGGGCTTTTTGCCTATCTTAAATACAGAAGTGTCTAAGCTACTACTAGCCACAGTTACTTGGCATCCATTCATACAACTAGCATGCCTGCATATTTATATGTCTTTAACTACCTAAGCTTTTTTTTTTTGAAGATGTAAAATTTAAAGATACATAATTGCTGAGCGAAATAATATCTCATAGTGTATAGTTTATACATTTTAGAGTACTTTCATAGAGTACCAGAGTACTTTGCTTTTTCAAATCTTTTACAGAGATGACCTGGACTATTATTAAATATTAATTTTAATATTGTTATTTCTCTATAATTAAATGTAAAAATATCTTAGTTTATGTGTATTTAATTCAATGGTATTCTAGGATTCTTGATTATTATAGCAATGTATGATGGCATAGGTTTGTAGGTCCTCATGATTACATACACATTCTTTGAATGCATATACAATTGTAGATCAATATATTTTCTTTATTAAAGTATTTTTGCTTTTCACTAAATATGTATTACAGGATTAAAGCATTTGGATTGTAATTCAAACCTCTTGGAAACTATACCTCCTGAATTGGCTAGCATGGAATCACTAGAATTACTTTATTTGCGGAGGAATAAATTACGTTTTCTACCAGAATTTCCTTCTTGTAAATTATTAAAGGTACTATTTAGTTGATTATTAACTAACTATATATTTTCCAAAAATTAATTTTGAAAATGAAATTTTTAATTTGTTGGGAATAGGCTTTAGTTATAAGTGCTGTTTTTTTCATATATTTATATTTTTCATAATTTTAATATGACTAAATACATTAATGTTATTGTTAGTAGTAGATTTTTTTTAAAAAAAGAAATAATCAACTTAAAAAACAGGAATTTCTCCATGTCCTTTGGTAAGTAGCTTGTAATTGGAGAAGCAGTAGATGATGAGGCTGCACTGTAGGAGATATGGAACACCACGAAGGAATGTATCTGACTCCATAAGTTGCCACAATTATAATAAAAATAACTTTTTTGGTGCCAACCAGGTGGCATAGTGGTTAAGTTCGCATGCTTCGCTTCAGCAGCCAGGGGTTTGCCAGTTCATGTCCTGAGTGTGGACCTACACACCGCTCATCAAGCCATGCTGTGGTGGCGTCCCAGACAGGAGAACTAGAAGGACCTGCAACTAGGATATACAACTATGTCCTGGGGCTTTAGGGAGAAAAAAAAGAAAGATTGGCAACAGATGTTAGCTCTGGGCTAGTCTTCCTCACCAAGAAAGCATACCTTAAAAAAAAAATTAAATGGATAAAAGTAATTTAAAAAAAAATAGCTTTTTAAACTTACGCTGATTTGTTTTAAAATTTTAATTTTTATCAGTATAGTTCTTGGATCTGTTTTTTTTTAATTCTATAAATGTAATGACTAAATCATTTCTCTGCTTGGGTTTTATAAATGTTGAACTTTCTGTTAGATTAAACCTTTAATTATTTTTAAATTACCAGAAAATTCTTGAAAATTTTCTTTTTTTGCCATTTGTCTTTAGCTGTAAGATAGCTTAAATGTAATTGAAAATTTAAGCACCTTAGTAATTAGAAAGTCATGTTTTTTCCATGTGTTTTTCAATGATTTGAAATTAAGATTTCAATTTTATTTTCATTATCTGGTATAAAATGAAATACAGAAATACATATGATTGATCTTTGGTTTTTGTAGGAATTACATGTAGGTGAAAACCAGATTGAAATGTTAGGGGCAGAACATCTTAAGCATCTGAATTCTATCCTTGTGCTAGACCTGCGGGATAACAAGTTAAAATCTGTTCCAGATGAAATTACACTACTACAGTCTTTGGAAAGGCTTGATCTAAGCAACAATGATATTAGTAGGTAAGTTTAAATATCGAATAAGAAGTCATGTCTGTATTTGATTATAATTCGTAAGTTAAAATATTTGTAAAAAGTGTATAAAGATCTTGCTTCTAAATTGAATTTAATAAATATTTATTGAGCAGGTATCATGTACAGATCTACAAAGAGTAATTAGATTTTTGTCCTTGGCAGCAAGCTTAATCTGCAAATAGAATTAGATATATTTACAAGTGATTCTAACCCATGAGAACGTAAACTCTAGGAAGCCTGGATTTTTATCTGTTTTGTTCACTACTCTATCTCTAACTCCTAAATCAGTGCCTGGGTACATAGAAGGTGCCTGATAAATATTTATTGAATTTGTTAATGAGTATAAAGCCATGGGAAACACATAAAATGCTTTGGGACTTAAAGGAGATACATACAGGTATCACAGTTTATTGAGAGGAATCAGGGCAAACTTTGTGGAAGAAGTAACATTTTTAGATGATCTTTAGGACTAGGATTAGGGTGAGGCAAGTTAATTGCCTAAAGCACAAAATTTAAGAACACCCTCACTTTCAGGGTCATGCCTTACTATAGTCCTATCACGTGATCTTTAAAGTGATCAATTTTCACTACAAGTTTCAAGTACACATGTACGGTGATCAGAATGATTTGCTTGGCAGGAGAAAACTATACAAACAAAGCTTTGAAAGTTCAGAAAATTGTAGGAATACGTTCTGAGAACAGCAAGGAATCAAGTGGAACTGGTAAATAGGGTGCAAGTAGGGAGATTGTGAGAATTCGGGGCTTGAAAAATAAGTTGAGGCCATGTGAAAGAGGTCCTTGAAATGCCTGTGAAGAGTCAGTTTTCATTAGTTAACAGGTGGGGAGCTATTGAAAGATTAGGAAGAGAACCAGTTTGATCTTAATCTCATTAAAAAATAAATTGGTGATAGTGGGTTGTATACATTACATAGGAGTGGCTTTGTAGGTGATGAATCTAAATAAACTTTGTTAGATTAATCTAATAATATTTATCACTAAGGAGCATTTGCTATATCTAATTTACCATATTGACAGCTTTGTAGATTTCTCTTGTATAGTAATGACCTGAACTGTGGTGACAGTGGAAACGGAAAGAAGAGGAAGGATGTGAGAGGTGTGATGAATCAGAATAAGTAGTATTTAGGAATTGATTGCTCCTGTTGGAGATGGGGAAGAGGAGGGTAGTGAGGAAAGAATGATAAAAAGTTATATAAGTATAATATTTAGAGACAGAATTATTTTACAGATACAAAAAAACAAGACTCAGACTTCCGTAGGATTGTACACTGGTTAGATGTCTGAGGTTTTGTGTTTAGATGTCAGAAACATGGTTTGCTATTCACAGAAAGAGAAAAGTTAGGCAAGCAGATTTTCTTCTATGTGTATATTTTAATAAATATTTTTAAAAATCAGAATTGTTTTCACAGTGTACATATGGCATATGGTATGTCTTGACTGTAGATTTGAATGCTTGGATGATAACCACTCTTTTCACTTACTTCTGTTTATGATACAGTTAGTAAGTGATCTGTTTATCCCTTAAATGCTTATCTTTTAACTGATGAATGAAATAAATTTCTTGCCTCTTATAAATATTGACAGATAAATTTTTTCCCATGGCAGTTTTATTTTGGCTACTGTATGAAAGCAATGGAAAGCAAATATTTAAAACAAAAGCTATGACAAATAATATTAAATGAATAAGTAATTTGTACAAATATTTCTGATATACATGTACCTCGTTCTCCAGCGCTCTGGATATGAAGTGTGTATATCTCACAGGGCCTAGAACCTAATGGCACGTAATAAAGACTAGTTTCTTTCCTCTAACCCCATACTTCCTAGATATTAGATAATTCTATTCATTTTTGTACTCCTCCAGAATCTCTTCTAAACAAAATATTGATTCCTCACACTGCTACCAGAGTAGTTTTTATAAAATACAAATAAATTATCAGGCCATTCTGCTAAAAAGTTTTGATGGTTCTCCATTGTTATAGCACTGCTTCCCAAGTATGGCTATGTATCAGAATCATTGGAGAAGATTTAAGGAAAAAAATACAGATTCTGAGGCACCAGTGAATCAGAATCTCTAAAAATGGGACCATAAAATTGTTTTGTTTTTTGTTTTTTTGTTTTAAACAATTTCGAGGAGATTTTGGTGCCTCTGGTTTTCCAACCAGCAGTTGGAACTACTGTCTTGCAAGATGAAGTCCAGACTTTTTAGCATAACATTCAAGACCATCTCACAGAATTCATTCATTCTCTCTTGATCATCTTTCACTCCTGCTCTCTGACTACACTGAACTATAAATGTACTGACTTTTTCTTAATCTTCTTTCTTGGTCATAGAATGGCCTTTTCCTGCCTCACTGCCTGATGCAAGGAATCCCATTTGTCTTTTTAGACCCAAATCCAGGCTTTGCTACTCCTGTCCCCCACCTGTCCCCATGCTAATTTCCATATCTCTACTCTCACAACAACATTACTTGTTTAACATTTGTCTTGTCATATATATATATTAAATCATATTCACTTGTTGATGTATAATTTATATACAATAAAATTCACCCATTTAAGCATACAATTTGATGATTTCTGACAACTGTGTATGTTTGTGTAACCATTGTTACAGTCATGTAGAACATTTGTCTCTCTAAAGTTTCCTCATACCCATTGCAGTCAGTCCCCTTTTCATATCCCCAACCTATAGCAGCCACTGATGTGCCATCACTCTAGTTTTGCCTTTTTTAGAATATCATGTAAATGGAATTACACAGTACATAGTTTTGTGTCTTCATTCATGGAGCATAGAGCTTTTGTGATCCATTCATGTGATTGTGTGTATCAGTAGGTCATTCATTTTTATTGCTGAGTGTCATTCCGTTATACAGATATACCACAATCTATTCGTCTCTTCACTAGCTAGTTATTGGATGTTTGGATTGTTTTCTATTTTGGTCTGTTGTGAACATTCATGTAAAAGTCTCTATGTGGACGTTATTTTCATTTCTCCTGGGTAAGTACATAGGAGTGGGATAGCTTAGGTGTATGGTAAGTGTATGTTTAAAAGACTGCTTTCCAAAGTGGCTGTACTATTTTATAGGCTCACCAATTTTATATTTTGGTTAGCTGTATGTGTGTCTTTTTCCTTTGTGCAGCTGAGAACTCCTTAAGGGCAAGGATCTTGATGTCCCTACACTAATGCCTAGTGTATTGTAGATGCTTAATAAATTCTGAGATTGAATGTTTGTGTGTATGAGTGTGCCAGAGATAAAAGTGACTTTTCTTTTTGAGTGAAAATATGAATTGAGTGATTGAACTTTATTTTTTTTCTTTTTATCATTTTTATTTAGGAAGAATTTTATTTGCTTGCTTGAGGGACAAAATCAAAACATTTAGTATCAGTGAGGATGGCTACCTTGTCAAATTTATATCTACAGGGCTGGCCCAGTGGCATAGTGGTTAAGTTTGAACATTTGGCTTCGGCAGCCCAGGGTTCGCTGGTTCGCATCCTGGGTGCAGAGCTACACACCACTCATCAAGCCATGCTGTGGTGGCATCCCACATAGGAGAACTAGAAGGACTTATGACTAGGGTATACAACTATGTACTGGGGCTTTAGGGAGGGGAAAAAAAAATAAAGGAAGATTGCCAACAGATGTTAGCACCTGGCCAATCTTCCTCACCAAAAAGAAAAATGATAATAATTGTATTTTGAACATTTACATTTTAGCACTGGATGCAATTTAGCATTTTTTTAAAGCTCACATTCTTTTTTAACAATCACAATATGGTAATTTTGAAATAAATCTGGTTTTTCTTTTACATGTTCGGCATTTATCTTCAAGAGGAATATTTTAGGCCTACATCACTCGGGTTTTCTTTCACACAGTTATATGATATGTAATTTGTCATATGTTGTTAGTTTTCTAGTCAACTATTTGGTTGAATTATACTTTTCTTGATGTTTTTCCTGAAACCAATTTAATCTTTTGTAGTCTGCCCTATTCATTGGGAAAACTTCATTTGAAATTCCTGGCACTAGAAGGAAATCCTTTGAGAACCATTCGAAGAGAAATTATAAATGTAAGCATATTTAGGATTCAGCTCTCGTTTTTAAATTTGCAATTCAGACATACATGTTGATCTCAACAACTGCAAAGTATGTCTTGATGAATGTCTGTCTTTCTCTCCACCTTTTCAGAAAGGAACCCAAGAAGTCTTAAAATATCTACAAAGCAAGATTAAAGGTACTTTTCTACTTTCTCTTACATTTCAAAGTATAACATGACAGGTGGTGAAGTGTTAATAGTACATAAATTTACATGTATTTTGGTTGTAAATATTTAGAGGAAATGGTTCCTGGCTGGTGTGGCTCCAATTCTGAATCCATACACACCAGAAGTATGCTGAAGTTATGAAAAATCCTTAAATTCACAGTAATAATGTTCCATCCTTAATCGCTTTGATTTGTGTTATAGTGTACCAATTAGAAAATATAACAAAGAATTCAATAAGCATCTAATGCTTTAACTTTGAATAAAACAAAACTTGACTGTTATAATACATTGCTTCTCTTGACTGGGAAATATATTAACAGGTACTTGAATATCTACTGTATGCATAGTTTTGCTAAGCTCCGGCAAAAATAAAGACAAAAGACATTTTTAAAGATATGTTAATTTGGTATGAACAGGCACCAAAAGAGAAAATGATACTATAAATTTAATATTTAATGCTTCACTAAAATTGTGGTATATCTTAATTTTTATTTCATATATGTCATTGTAGCACACATTGAAGCATTAAGAAAAGAATTAGTTGCACCAGTATATTACTGCATAACAAACCACTCCTAAACTTAGTGGCTAAATGCAGCAGCTGTTAACTTGGCTCACAACTTTATTGATTATGGACAGCCTAGTCTAGCACCATATTACCAGTCAGTATATGTTAAGTGAATAAGATAACAGTATACTTAAGAAATTTCCATTTTCTGCCTTGCCTTTCAAATAAATTGTTAAAATAATTTTCTAAGACTCTTATTTCCTGCCCATCAAAGAGTTTCCTTTCTTCTCTAGGTATCCTTTCCCCTCCAGAAAAATTTGGCTCTTCTGATATGCATCAGTTAGAAGTCATGTCAGAATAAGCAAATTTTTTCTAAGGCTATTTTTTTAGAGTAGTTTTAGGTTTACGAAAGGAAAGTACAGAGATTTCCTATATTTCCTCTGCCCCCGCAGACGTAGCCTCCCTTGTTATCAACATCACTCACCAGAATGGCACATTTCTTGTTTTTTATCAAGGATAGACCTACACTGACATATAGTCACCTCAAGTCCATTGTTACCTTAAGGTTCACTCTTGGTGGTGTGCATTCTATGGGTCTGGACAAATGTATGATGACATGCATCCATCATTGAAATATCAAAGTATATAAAATATTTTCACTGCCCTAAAAATCTTCTCTGATCTGCCTTTTCATCCCCCAACCCCCATCTCTGGCAATCACTGATCTTATTGTCTCCATAGATTTGTCTTTTCCTGAATGTCATATATTTGGAATCATACAGTCTGTAACCTTTTCAGATTGACTTTTCACTTAGTAATATGCGTTTAAGCTTCTTCCATGTCTTTTCATGGCTTGATAGCTCATTTCTTTTTAGCACTGAATAATATTCCATTGTCTGGGTGTACCACAGTTTATTTTTCTATTTACCTACTGAAGGACATCTCGGTTGCTTCCAAATTTTGGCAGTTATATATAAAGCTGTTATTTTTTGCATGTGGATGTCCTGTAGTTTCAGCACCATTTGTGGAAAAGACTATCTTTGCTCCATTGTATTGCCTTTGCTCCTGTCAAAGATCAATTGATTATAATTATGGAGGTCTATTTATGGGCTCTCTATTCTGTTCCATTGATTTATTTGTCTGTTCTTTTGCCAATATCACACTGTCTTGATTACTGCAGCTTTATGGTAAGTTTTGAAGTTGTATAGCATCAGTCCTTCAACTTTATTCTACTCCTTCAATATATCATTGGCTATTATGGGTTTTTTGTCTCTCCACATAAACTTTAGAATCAGTTTGTCAATATTGATAAAATAACTTTCTGAAATTTTGATTGGGATTGCCTTGAATCTATAGATCAAGTAGGGAAGAACTGACATCTTGACAATACTGAGTCTCCCTTTCCATGAACATGGAATATCTCTCCATTTATTTGGTTCTTCTTTGATTTCATTCATCAGAGTTTTGCAGTTTTCCTCATATAGTTCTTGTACCTATTTTGTTAGATTTATACCTAAGTATTTTTTTTTTGAAGATACTGATGTAAATAGTATTGTGTTTTTAATTTCAAATTTTACTTGTTTTTTGTTGATAGAGAGGAAAGCAGTTTACTTTTGTATATTCACCTTGCATTCTGCAACCTTACTATGATCACTTATTAGTTTCAGGAGGGTTTTTTGGGTCAATTCTTTCAAATTTTTTCCCTATATGATCATGTTATCTGTGAACAAAGGTAGTTTCATGTCCTGCTTCCCAATCTGTACACCTTTTACTTCCTTTTCTTCCCTTAATGCATTAGCAAGGACCAGTAAGCAGCATCCAGTAAGATGTTGAAAAGGAGTGGTGAGAGGGGACATCCTTGCTTTGTACCTGTTCTTAGGAGGAAACTTCAAGTTTCTCACCACTAAGTATGATGTTAACTGTAGGGTTTTTGTAGATGGTTTTTATCAAGTTGAGAAAGTTCACCTCTATTCCTAGTTTACTGAGAGTTTTTATCATGAATGGGTGTTGGATTTTTCAGATGATTTTTATGCATCTGTTGATATGACCATGTAATTTTTCTTTTTTAGCCTGTTGATATTAAGGATTACATTAATGAATTTTTGAATGTTGAACTAGCCTTGCGTACCTAGGTTAAATCTTACTTGGTCATGGTGTATAATTCTTTTTATACTTTTTTAGATTTGCTTTGCTATTATTTTGTTGAAGATTTTTGCATGTATGTTCATGAGAGCATTGCTTTCTAGTTGTCTTTTTTTCATAATGTATTTGTCTGGTTTTGGTATTAGAGTAATGCTAGCATGTAGAATGAATTAGGAAGTATTCCCTCTGCTTTTATCCTCTGAAAGAGATTGTAGAGAATTGATATAATTTCTACCTTAAACATTTGATAGAATTTACCACTGAACCCATCTGGTCCTGGTACTTTCTGTTTTGGAAGGTTATTAATTATTGATTAAATTTCTTTCCTAGATATAGGCCTGTTCATTCAGGTTGTCTGTTTCTTCTTGTGTGAGTTTTGGCAGATTGTGCCTTTCAAGGAAGTGGTCCATTTCATCTAGGTTATCAAATTTGTGGATATAGAGTTATTACTCCTTTATTATCCTTTTCATATCCATGGGATCTATAGTGGTGCCCCATCTTTCATTTCTGGTATTAGTAATTTGTGCTGCTTTTTTCTTAGTTGGCCTGGCTTAAAGGCATATCAATTTTGTTGATCTTTTCAAATAACTAACTTTTGTTTTTATTGATTTTCTTTATTGACTTCCTGTTTTCAATTTCATCCATTTCTGCTCTAATTCATATTATTTCTTTTCTTCTTACTTTGATTTAATTTGCTCTTCTTTGTCTAACTTCCTAAGATAGAAGCTTAGATTATTGATTTTAAATCTTTCTTCTTTCCTGGTATATGCATTCAATGCTATAAATTTCCCTCTAAATACTGCTTTCTCTGCATCCAACAAATTTAGATAAGTTGTTTTCATTTTCATGTGGTTCAAAATATTTTAAAATTTCTCTTTAGTTTTCTTCTTTGAGCCATGTGTATTTAGAAATGTCTTGTTTAATCTCCACATATTTTGGGGTTTTCTGGTTATTTTTCTGTTATTGATCTCTGGTTTAATTCCATTGTGGTCTGAGAGCAGACGTTGTAAGATTTCTATTCTTTTAAATTTGTTAGGGTGTGTTTTATGGCATTTTAAAGTGCAAAAATGATTAAATATATTAGGATATATACTAAGCTGTTGTATCATACATCACTTCTTATATGCCATTGGTCAGAACTTAGTCATATGGCCACACATATAAGAAAAGCTGGGAAATAGTCTTTTTTTTTCTGCTAATAAAAAAAACAGCTTTATTGTGAGATAATTCACATACCATACAATTTATCCATGTAAAGTGTACAATTAAATGATTTTTGCTGTATTAACAAATATATGTAACCATCATCATAGTCAGTTTTAGAACATTTCATCATCTCAAAAAGAATTTTCATACTTTTTGGCTATTATGGATAATGCTGTGACAAACGTTTATTTACAAGTTTGAGTGTGAACATATGTTGTCATTTCTCTTGCATATATATCTAGGAGTTGAATTGCTGGGTCATATGGTAACTTTATGTTTAGCCATTTGAGGAAGTGCCAGACTTTTACAAAGCAGCTGCACCAATTTCCATTCTCATCAGTGTTGTTTGAAAGTTCTGCTGCTTCTACATCCTCACCAACACTGGTTGTTTTCTGACTTTCTCATTCTAGACATCCTGGTGGGTATGAAGTGGTATCTCACTGTAGATTTGATTTGCATTTCCCTGATGACTAATGATGTTGAGCATCTTATCATGTGCTTATTGGACATTTGTACATCTTTGGAGAAATGTCTATTCAGATCCTTTGCCCAATTTTTAATTGGGTTATTTATCTTTTTATTATTGAGTTGGAATAG
Source organism: Equus quagga (assembly GCF_021613505.1). Taxonomy (NCBI): domain Eukaryota; kingdom Metazoa; phylum Chordata; class Mammalia; order Perissodactyla; family Equidae; genus Equus; species Equus quagga. The sequence continues at coordinate 8,260,372 of NC_060284.1, read as the reverse complement.
TTCTTTATGTATTCTAGAATAAATCTCTTGGCAGATATATGATTTGCAAATATTTCCTAGCCCCCTGTGAATTGTCTTTTCATTTTCTTATTGGTGTCTTTTGAACATGAAATTTTTTTTAAATTTTGATGAAGTCAATTATCTAGTTTTTCTTTTTTTGCCCATGTTTTTGGTTTCATATCTAAAAATCCTTTGCAAAATCCTATTTTATGAAGATTTGCCTCTGTTTTCTTCTAAGAGTTTTATACTTTTGCTCTTACATTTAAATTTTTGATCCATTTTGAGTTAATTTTTGTATAAGGTATAGCATAAGGGTCCAATGTAATTCTTTTGCATGTGGCTATCCAGTTTCCCTGCACCAGCTGTTGAAAAGACTGTTTTTCCTTGTTGAATGGTCTTGGCATCCTTTGTTGAAAATCAGTTGACCATAAATGTAGGGTTCATTCTAGACTTTCAGTTTTTTTCCATTGATCTGTATGTCTGTCCTGGGCCAGTACCATACTATCTTAATTGCTACTGCTTTGTAGTATGTTGGAAATCAGCAGGTATAAGTCCTCCTACTTTATTCTTCTTTCTCAAACTTGTTTTGACTATGCTGGGTTTCTTGCAATCCCGTATGAGTTTTAGAATCAGCTTGTTAATTTCTACAAAGAAGTCAGCTGGGATTCTCATTGAATCTGTAGATCAGTTTGGGGAATATTGCCATCTTAGGTTTTTAAAAAGTCAGTAAATACACATGGTAAAAAAAAAAATCAATCAATGAATATACAAAGATATATAATGAAAAGTAAATCTCTCTGTCACACACGTCTACTCCCAAGAGAATATTCTCCCTCTGTATTCTCAATGCTGATTATTAACAGTAGCTCTTTCAAAAGTGTTGAGAACACTCTATCTCAATATATAACACGGTATAGTATGTGTATATTTAAAAAATAAATGGACTTTGTTGCTGGTGTAATATTGTCTGTCTGCTGATGTAATTTGGCAATATATGTTACATATTCTTTAAGATGATGTAGCCAAACCTCTAGGGAACTTCTAAACACCGAAGTATTCACTTGATACTATTTCCCTTAATGTCTTTTATCTCTGTTTGATTTTCTGTCATTTATTCTCTATTGCCTCTATAAATAAAATATTCATATGATTTTTGCATGGGAAATAATAGTTTAATAATTATTGATTAATGAATAACTGATGAACTCAAAGCAAGAGAAATACTACTACTTAGTAGTATTCAACAAATGTTCATTAAATGCCTACTGATTTGACGCAAGATCAGGGGTACTACTGTTTCTTTATGTTCTTTTCATGTGCCTTCTGCTCTTAATGTATGAATACTAGGACTGTTTATTTTTTCACATTGCTGAAAATTAATAGTCTTATTTTGCTTCTGTCTAGATTGCTGAAGTCTCTTTTGCCGAAAAATCACAAAGTCATTTCTTTTGAATGTGTATTTTTGTATTTTTGTTTGTTTTGTTTTTTATACCATAAAATGGCAGTGTTAATCTCTGGAGATTAATGAGGGGGTTGATTGTGTGTGAATGTGTGAGTATGCATGCATTTTAGGAAATCTCTATTGAAGATGGTCATGCATTTGCTGTGAAAAAAAAATCTTAACATAAATAATGTACCAAAAGCTTACTTGATTATGCAGATTGACAGATTTTAAGTGACTGAGGATAATCAGCTTCACTGTGTCCTAAACTGAAACGATAGGCATATGCCTATTTGGTAGACATTTGTGAGAAATAATACTTTTCCTTTGTTAACCAATTCCTTCTTATGGATGATATTATTTTTCTTAACAGGAAGGATTGCTTGTTGTTGTTTCTTCTGAGACATTATAATTACTCTTTGAAGGTTCTTTCCTACTCCTGAATTTCCTTATGGTAGGATTTATAAAAATATTTTGAAGCCACATTTTAGTAACTATCTGTTTTCCATTAAGTAAATATTAATTGCTAGACCCAGATTTGAGTTATTGGAAAGAAAGCATATGACTAAAGACATTCTCACCAATAATATCTAGAAATCATATATACTATTTTTATGTATTTTCAAGAATTTTAAAAAATGATTTTGTAGTATAAATATTGGTTTTATATAACTTTTCTTTTGTCAGATGATGAACCTAGCCAAAATAACTCTGTTACTGAGACTGCCATGACACTACCAAGTGAATCCAGAGTCAATGTACACAGCATCGTCACGTTGAAAATATTGGACTATAGGTATGTAATTTGTTTTTCTAAGCATTGCAAAACATATGGGAAACTTTCAGAAATAACTTTCAGAAACCTTCAGAAAAAGGACAATTGATGAGGAAGAATTCATCCAAATGCATTAGTACTTGACTTAGAATAATAGCAATTGCAAAAACAATGATGAGATGAAAGCATATTAAAAGGGCAATGAACTTAAATGCCCATTCCTTAGGTGATTAGCGTTTATTAAGCTTCAGAGATAAACAGATGGTTATTAACATGTAGTAAAATTTTTATAATAAAGAACATTTTATTAATATAAAAATAAAAGAGTGAATGTATTGGTTAGTAATAAAATTTTCTGATTCAGTAACCAGCATCCAGAGAGAACTTTCTATTGGGGGTGTCTATATTAGTAAATAAGAAATAAGTATCATTTAGTTAATGAATACCTCACAGGCAAAGCTTGAGAGGTTCTACCCCGTTATTCTATCTGAATACAAGTCAAATATTATGTCATCATAATAATGCACTCTGGTAGCACATATATTAAGCCAGAAACAATTACAATGTTAGTAGATAAATTGAGACAGAAGCCTAAAAGTTTTATATATTATGGAAGCGTATTTGACTGGGGAAAGAAGATACCTAAGCAAAGATTGGAAGTGGTTGTCAAGTATTCTTCCCGTACTGTCTAAGGCATCAAAGATAAAAGTAATCAAGACTGTCCAAGCTCTTGCAGTGATTGGCTCATGTCTGGGTGTTGTAATGAAAATACAAAAGAATACAGGCTCAAGTGAGATAGGTGACTAGATTTATTTAATTATCTACATAGCCAGTATCAGTGTCTGGCCTCTTTTCCTTAATGTGTCAGGAGCAACCACCTCCTCAGCAGTCAGGATACAGTCTGTGTTTCAGATTTGTTGCGTTTCATTCACATTGGTCTCACCACTTGCCTGCCACTCTGTGATGTATGTAGAAATCACTACCCTAATCCAGCTTCCTTCTTTGACACTGTAACACAAAGTGTTTCTCTTCTGTGCTCAGATTTGTGTCTTTCTTCTCTCATAGCATAGCACGGCAACTTAGCATGTCTTATCTTCCGCATGAGGTACCTATTTGTTCAGTAGATATTTTTGGAGCCCACCATGTATCAAATTCTGTACTAGGTGTCATGCTGCACTGAATGAGACAGACTTGATTCCTGCCTTAGAATTTCTTAGCTTAGAATTTCTTTTGTCTCTGGCTTCCATTCCCTCCACCCTGAGTGGATAGCATTTTTGGAGTCCCTTTCTGTGCAGAGCAGTGTACTAGATATTTTACATGTGCTGTTGCTTTTAATCCTCCGAATGATCTATAAAGTACTATTGATACAATTTTATTTTGGATAATCATTCCCACTTGTTTTTTTTTTTTTTTTTTGAGGAAGATTAGCCCTGAGCTAACTGCTGCCAATCCTCCTCTTTTTGCTGAGGAAGACTGGCCCTGAGCTAACATCCGTGCCCATCTTCCTCTACTTTGTGTGTGGTATGCCTGCCACAGCATAGCTTGCCAAGTGGTGCCATGTCCGCACCCAGGATCCGAACCGGCGAACCCTGGGCCACCAAAGCAGAATGTGTGCACTTAACCGCTGCGCCACCACACGGGCCCCCATCATTCCCACTTTTTAAAGACACAGATATCACAAAAGCATAATAAAGATAGCACTTAATGCCATACATCTTAGGTTGTTTTGATTCTAAATTGATTGTAATTTGTTTTCCTCAGAGACTTTCATTGGAAAGGAGTATCCTATTTAAAATATAAATTAATTCCCAATCTCAAGGCAGAAATGCTTTCAACTAAATTTTTAAAAATAGCATGAATCTTCAAAGCTTAATTAGCTTTGAGCATTTCTGATTGCAAAGATAAAAATGCTGCATCTGCACAGCAGAAGATGGGACCTAAAGCAGAAGACGAGGCCTAACAACTCTGAAATCTAGGCTTTCTTTTTACCTGTCTGTGTTACAATGCCTTTCTTACACAGTTCTCCCATAAGGCACATTATATCTAGTATTGTTTTCTTTCTCATACGGTCATTCATTTGGCATTGCATTGAAAATTCTTTTAAGTGGATGACGTGTTAGGCATTAAAAATTGTAAAAGAAGAATGTAAGGATAATGACTAATTCTAACAACAAACATCAACAAATTGTTAAATCTGCAAAGGTCGGAGTTCTACTATACTTTCCTTTAAGATTAAATTTATATTTTATTCAAAATTTTACTGAAAATTTTAATGAAAAGGAAATTTATTTATATTTACATTTGCAAAAGATCTAGCATAAATAATAATAACTTCAGATTCTAATTTCACAGAACTGAGGTTCGAGAAAGGTCAATTAGAAAGCTCATTAATGTTAGAACCAGGAATAGTTTAGTCTGTGTCCACTGGCCTGTCTACCTGGTCACATGCTAAAGGAGAGAGAAACTGGTTTAGGTTATGAGGAAACTAGATTAGTATTATTTTGAACTTTTAAAAATGATCATTATCTTACAGTTAACTCTATACCCAAAGAAAGTTGACAGATAAACCCTGTTAGAGATTTTTAAGAAAAGGGTCAAAATTTTTAAGATTGTAGTTCTTAAAATTAAAATTTAAAAATTTTAGTTCTACTCTGCAGTAGAGGAATCCATTTACTGTATGACCATGCATTTCCTGTATGATTTCTAGACATCTTAGACTCTGAAGGTATATGTCTGTTTTTACTCACGTGGAGTATGTGAGTCTCAGAAGGATTGGCACAGTGTGTCATGGTGTCTGACTTCCTACTGGTTAACATTTTGTGAGTTCGCAGGTTTTTGTAGCGTTCTTTATAGAACTTCGTAATCAACTGGCCTGAAAAACCTCCTTATAAAATCTTTAAAAGCCTTTAAAAATGAAAAGTAATAATCATATCTTTCTGGATTGCTAAGAATGATACATTTTTTAAACCATTTTTCATTTAGTGATAAACAAGCAGTTTTGATTCCTGATGAAGTGTTTGATGCAGTAAAAAGCAACATTGTCACTTCTGTTAACTTCAGTAAGAATCAGCTATGTGAAATTCCAAAAAGGTAAGAACTGTTCATGATGCCATTTCTATTAAGTTGTGACTCATTCTTACTTGTGTTTGCATCTTAGTTGAAAGAATAATTATTTTTCATAGTTTTTTAATTTTGAAAGTATATCTAGGGGCTGGCCTGGTGGCGCAGCAGTTAAGTTCACACGTTCTGATTTGGTGGCCCTGGTTTGCTTCTTCAGATCCCAGATGCGGCCCTATGTACCACTTGGCAAGCCATGCTGTGGCAGGCATCCCACATATAAAGTAGAGGAAGATGGCATGGATGTTAGCTCAGGCCCAGTCTTCCTCAGCAAAAAAAAAAAAAAAGAAGAAGAAGAAGAAGAAGAGGATTGGCAGCAGATGTTAGCTCAGGGCTAATCTTCCTCAAGAAAAAAAAAAAGTATATGTAAAATTTCTTGCATTAGAGGGATTTAGCAAAATTTACTTAAGTATTCCCTGAGAGACTTGTAACATTAACATTCTGAGAGGTATATAGGTTTTCTAAAACTTTTTCTTTTACATTTTAAACTTGGAAAATAAGTATTAGAATTATTAAAAGTATTAAATTGCTTTTTCTTATATAATGAAATTTAGAGGAAAAGTTTTAAGAGATCATGCAAACCCAGGTCCATGTAGATTAATAGGAATTTTCATTTGGGGCTTTATGTTAATGAATTGGTAGGCCACTGAATTTTTCCACTGATAGTAAAAGCAAAATTGACTGAACCCTGTTAATATTTTCCTCCCAGAAAAGGATTCTTCACTTCCAAACATCAGAAGTTGTTTGCATTGTACTCTGTACTGTTTAATACATCTTTATTCATGTTAATTGTAACAGAATCTTTAGGTTATGAGAGAAAATTAGTTTAGTATAATATTGAACTTTTAAAACTGACTATTTTTTTGCAGTAAACTATATACCCCAAAACAGTTGAAAGATAACCTTGCAATGAAAACAACAGTGAGGGAGACGGGATAGGGTAATGATAAAGAACCTGGGCCATAGAATCGATTGTTTGTATCTATATCCCAGATCTATGAACTGTATGTCCTTGGACAAGTTAACTGACTGCTCTTAGTTTCCTTACTTCTGAAGTAGAGAGAGTAACAGTGCCTATTTATAAGTATTACATTGCATTACATAATCCACATAAAGCATTTAGCCAGTGCCTAGCCCTTGATAAGCACTTGAGTCTTCTAAAAAAAGATGATATATTGGGAAAATAGAATGGGTTTCATCTAACTGCCAAAAAATATTTTTAGATGTTTAAAATTTTTAAAAAGTCAGAAAACTATAATTTGTTTTCTGTTTTACAGACCATGGTTTGGGGAATGTGGATCTTGAAAGATGGTAACTTTCAGAGGTTCCATTGCAAAAGGAGATCCAGTCCGTCCTCTCATTCTCTCTGCTTAAAGGGCTCAGAGGGCATTTGATAGACTACTTGAGCATTTAGATTTGCTGTCAGATGGGATAAGTTTGCCGTGGGGATCCTGGATCAAACAAGCTAGTTGGGAATGAAGATGGAAGGGTTAAAAAGACATTACCTTTTTACTTACTGTCTCATTTTATCTAGTTATTCTTACGCAAAACAATGTTATTCTGTTACCACAGTTATTCCAGCATACTTTTAGCAATTTAGAAGGCCAAAGAGGAAAGATAGTAAAGATATACCTTGCTCTAGAGAGTTTCTAAACCACTTTCCCTCTTTCTTAAATTTTTATTTCACAAGTCACTTTTCACCATATTATTTTCTGATTGTAAAAATAATACTTATTCATAAAATTTTGGACTAAATGAAGGGATAAATCATTTATAATCCCATTACTGATTTATTCTATTCGTGGCACATTTTATTTGAAGCTATTCCCCATTTAGAATTATACATACAATTTGTATCTTGATTGGTTTATTTGTCATAAGTATTTCTCTATGTTGTAAACAGTACTTTTAAAATCTCATTTGTCTGTATACCCTAAGATTGATTATGGCAACAAATGAAACATTTTTCTTTTTAGGCCAGATTTCCAGAAGAATTACTAGATCAAAGAGTATGGCTCTTATATATATCCAAAAACTTTCCAAAAAAGTTTTATCAGTTACATCTCCAAACTCATTCTATCTTTCCTGTGTCCTCTTTAGCATAGCATTTGATATTCTTTGGGTTTTTTCTTTGCTAATGTGATAGGCAAGAATGATGTACAGTTCTAGTTTAACTTTCATTTCTTGGCAAATCCTATATATTTCTTGTTTTTATAATTAAATTAATGTACTTTAAGCTTGATTAAGCTTCTTAGGACATTTAATTCTTCCTCTTTAAGGTTTAACTTAAGTTGCTTAGTAGTGACACTTCCAAACCTAGGAATTAACTTAATGTTTTCTTGCAATCATGATTAAATATAATGATAATTTAGATAACAAATGCTGTACTATACTTTTAAAATGTTAACATATCATATCGAAAAAAGCACTTTGAATACCCAGATACAGATGGTATTAAACTATGCAGTCTAAAAAGGAAACTGCTGTGTTACAGAGTATAGTATAATAATTGCCTAGATTTGGTTTTTCTTCTTTGTCCATAATTGATTTAAATATAAAATAAATGGGTTCCTAAATTAGACTTCAACATACATTTAAGGTCAAATAGAAATCTTGGACAGATAATATTAAGGCTGTTTTTAAAAATCTGTTTTTATCAGTTATACTTCCAAACTGATTGAAATTTTTGTGAGAAAAGTAAAAGTTACAGAGAATCTTAATTAGCAGAAATAATATAGGATTTTTTCCCCCGTGGCCTGCTTGTAGTTTTGAAGTTCTGACAGTGAATTCCAGTGCTAACATTTTAAAATTATTTTTGTTTCAGGATTATAGAACTGAAGGAAATGGTTTCTGATGTCAATCTCAGTTTTAATAAACTTTCCTTTGTATCCTTGGAATTATGTACACTTCAGAAATTGACATTTTTAGATCTCAGGTATTTATTGATACTATTGCTTGACTTTTTTGATTATAACTTGTCTTTGAGATTTGCCTAACTTTTGACCTTTCCCTCATATTTCTCAGGTAAATGTGGAAATTGGTCTTTAGTTTGTTAATAATATCTTAGAAAAAAATCTAAAATGAAGCATTTAGGAAATATTTTAATCAGATATCTATCATTTGTAAACAATTTATAAGTTAAGTGATAAGATAAAATTATTTAAAATATTAGAAAATATTAACACATCCTTTAGATTCATGCTTAAGCCAAATTACAAATAACACATAGAAAGTGTGTACTTCACATTGTTTCTTTCCTAAAAGTAAATAGCATAAAATGATCAAAACCCTATGTTGGTACAGCAGCTTGCATGGCTTCTCTTAAAAAGAACCTATTTGGTTTCAAAATATTATGTTAAACATGCAAGCCCAGAAATAAAGAAAAAGAACACTGTAAGTGGAGCCAAAAAGAGAAAAAACTGTTTAAGAATCTGCAAAAGGTAATAGGAAGTTTAAATATGTCAAAGTTGAAGTGACAGGATCAGAATTGTCACAGTTCTTTGAGGGTAATATGTAATGTATGTCTCAGCGTTAGATAGTCATTTATTTGCTTGGGCTTTAAAACTTTATTTGTAAACTATGTCTCTATCATCTGGGCTTCCTACTGCTCGTATATTGTTACTAGGTGTGGTTTTAGTTTATTTAGAGTATAGCTCCTCTTGCTCTGCTCAAACAGTGGGTAAATAACAATAAGCTAAGTTAGAACTGAGGATTTATCCTTCCTATAGAGACAAAAATTTTTTACTTATGGGATTAAAGTAAATCTGTAATACTCTGCTCCTACTAAATGTGGGATTGCTTTTATTTTTTTATGGCAATTACTGGCAAAACAGTGTAAAACCACATTTTAGTTCAGTATTAATGGAGCAGACAGAATGAATTCATGTCCCCATTGCTGCTGGCTTTCTTTTCGTCCCATTCTTCAGTGGGTGTATGTATATATATGCCTCTGTCTATAACCATACCTGGAAGTTTCTAATTAAGTGACTAAAATATGCTTTTTATGTCTCATATCGGTAGGTATGAGACTCTAAGAAAAGGATAGAAACCGTCCTTGGGTTATTCACCACAACCTAATAAAGACAATAACTGGAGAAAACTACAGAGAAAAGAAATAAAGAACATAGGTTGAGCTGTAGAAAGTATGATTCTTACGTATTAGGCTTGACTTCTGAACTCAAAAAAATAGTTTAGAGAAAATTATTCAGTTGTAATGGGTGACCTCTAATTGGGTATAATTTTCTCACAAATATTTTATATTATTAGTAGTTACACAGCCTCTTGAATCCTTCTACCTTCCATTAACCTTTCTTCTAACATTTTCCCCAGATTCTTCCAAGAGTAAATGAGATTATGTTTACTTCCATGTCTCATTGTAAGAGCTAAAAAATATACGCATTGTGCAAATTGAAATTTCTTATTCTAAACGTAGAGTAGAAATGGATTTGCTTAACACCTATGTAGTAGAAAGCTCCAAATTTTTAAATATGGCTAGAATCTCTTTACTTTCCTCTTTCCTTTTTTCCGTATAATTTTTCAATTCTTCCTGGAGTAGAATTTCATATCTGTATGTGAGATATATGTATTAACACAAATCAAATATTTGTGGTATCAAATGATATGGTATTTACAGGCATGATCTAAAGGGCCCTGAACTTCGGGAAGTATTTCTGAGCTCAGTTTGAAGGAGATAAGGGACTGGTTTACACTGTTTATCCTGTTAAATCTATTATTAAAGAGTTAATTGCAGTATCAGTTGGTTACGTTTTGCTATTAAGATTTGGCACACTGATCAAATACTTGAGGCGGCTGACTGATTTAGAATCCTCAAGACTCAGCTTTAATGAGATCAGATCAAGGACTGACAACCTGAGCTACGTCATTTGTCTGATCAGCACTTTGTTAAACTTGTCCAAATTTTCAAGCTTTGTAAATCATCTTTTTCTTCCCAATTTAGAAACAATTTTTTAAATTCTTTGCCTGAAGAAATGGAATCGTTGATAAGACTACAAACAATCAATCTTTCCTTTAATAGGTAAGAGAGAACAGACTAGCGTGCGACTAACGGTTATTCTGTGGAAAATCTGAAGGTCTTACTAGAGAATACAACTGAAGGATCCAAATGAACACAAGCCCTGTGTTTTTATTTTATTTAAATATCCAGGTTATTTTGACTTAATTCTACTTAGAATTGAAAATGATGTTGCTTTCTTAGAATTTTCACAATTGATATCTAGTAGACTTTTGTTCTTTTTGACCATTTTAAGAAACTTGTAGCCTAGTAGGCAGACAAATGTGCTAATAGATAATTATAATTGCTGTAGTGGAAGCACAGTGCGTAGACAGAGATGTTCCCTGCAATCACCTGAAAGGAGGGGAGGTAGCATTGAAACTGAGACTGGAGAAACAGACAGACGTTTGCCAGACCCACAGGGCTAAGGCATCCCAGGGGAGCTGCCAGCAGGCACGGAGGCACAAAGGGGTGAGAACGCGGCATGTTCGGGACACTCAGGAAGTTGATCAGGGCTCAGACTCTAAAGTGAGGAGGGAGAGGAGCAGCAGTCCAGTGAAGGGGGGCATGTAGGCGGCAGCCAGCCCTTTAAGAGCTTTTATGCCAAATGAAATTTAGATTTTATTCTGCAAACACTATAAAGATACTGCTAATAATTAAGAATAGCTAATATTTAACAAGAGCTTATTATCTGCTGACGCTGGACTAAGTACTTACGTGTATTATCTCATTTCATCCTCACAAAAGCCCTACATAATAGTTCTGTTATTAAGTCCATTTAAAAATGAAGGATTAGGAGTTAAGTAACTCATCTAAGGTTCACACAGACAGTAAATTAGAGAGCTGGGATTTGAGTCCAGAAACTGGGCTCTTAACAACTATCTCTTAGTACGTTTCCTATGATGAAAAGTTAATTCTGGTAACAATTTAATATAAATATTAATGGCTAACATTTACTGTATTCCACATACTATCCTAAGGTCTTCAGATATATTCATTCAATGTTTGTAACAAGTGTCAAAGTTTAGTACTATTATTATTTCTCATTTGCAGATGAGGAAACTAAGGCACAGTGATGTTAAAATACTGCCTATTTAAATTTTTGTTCCATCTGCTCCATTATTTGTACTTTCTCATGTGTAGGTTATGTTGTCATTATTTAAAAATATATACACTTCTCTGATCTCTCCTCATTTTTATTTGGGAATTAAACTATCAGTTCTCTATTGAGTTGTCTATGGCGCTATCAATTTCATTGTCAAGTACTGTCTTTGGGGAGGTGGCAAAAGTTGACCTTAGCATCTGTGTTAGTAGGTGAGGCACATCTTTTTTAATTACCTTGTTTGTGGAGTGGGACTCCCTAGGGGCAGTTTGGTCCAGCTGTACTCCTGGTTGTTGACTCTCCAGTTCCTCTGGAACTTCAGAGCTGCCTTGAGTCACCATTCACGCCACTTTTGTTTTCTTACATCAAAGGAGCAAAGGAAGAGCAGTGTGGGGGAGTGGAAAGGCCACAGTTAGAAGCTCTCCCCAGGCCATCCTTGTCTTTTTTAGTCCAGGCTGCGGTTTGCCTCACACTGAAACCGTGCAGCCTCTTTCCCCCGGGAGATCCTCAAGGGTTCTGTGTGCATTGCTGAGTATTGCTCTAAGAGCCCTCTGCCTTCCCATCTCTCTCAGGGCATCTTCTGGGTTGCTTTGGATGGGGAAGCCAGCAACCTACGCTGGTTTTCATCTTTCCAAGAACCAAAACTGCACTCACTTTGGAAGCTTCAGTCAAAGCAAAATAAAAATCTCTAATTTTTTCATAAATATTGGCAGTGATTCTATTTCATAAGAAGTGAAAGTGAACTAAGGAAGAACACCTACACGGAGACATTATACAGGGAATCTCAGGAGGACTTCCTGGTCTCCTGAATGTGAAGAGAAAATCACGGGAGAATTTATGCCAAACTTTTGATTTTATTCAACAAATAGAAACTGTTACAAGTCTGCCCACTTAACATGTATTTCAAGGTTTCCAAAATTAGTCCATTTTCTGGAAAATACAGGGCTTATATCAAATATAAAATAACTTACACTAAAGAAAACTACCTCATGATATCAAATGTAAGATCTATTTGAAGGAATGATTTTGCCTCCGATGCCAATATATTTGGGTGTTCTGTTCATATTTTAATAGGTTCAAAATACTACCTGAAGTTCTGTATCGCATCCCTACACTTGAAACAATTTTGATTAGTAACAATCAGGTAGGATCTGTGGACCCTCAGAAAATGAAGACAATGGAAAATCTGATCACACTGGACCTTCAAAACAATGACCTCCTACAAATTCCACCAGAGCTTGGTAATTGTGTGAACTTAAGGTAACTACACCATTCCACTACGTTTTTCCATTTATTCGATTGATTTTTTGAAGGGTTCTTTTCCTTTTTGTCCTGTTGAGGTGCTCTTGCAGGAAAGCCAAAGTAAAAAATTTAATGTCCTGTTAAAATAACAGGTAACAAAGCCCAGAATCCCAATTCTGTTTTTCAAATTTTGCCAAATACATTCTTTTAGCTTTGTTTATATGTATAATATATGTGTAAATATAGTAACTGTTTCTAGTGAAACTTTTCTCATCACTGTGTATGTGTATAACCTGGAACTTTACTGCATAACAATGTCAGGGAAATATAAACTCCTTAGCTGAGTGTATGGAAGTTTTCAAAATCTGATTGCAGACTGCCACCATTTATTGCAAGCTCAGCATGGTCTTTCTTACTCTTTGTGTTTGCTGTTCCCTCAGCTTCAAATGCCTTTACCTGCTTTTATCAGTAAGCAACCTAAATATCACCTTTGAAAACCTTCCTTATTCTCTAGGCAGAGTTACTCCCTCTGATTTCCCATCATGCTTTGTTTGGACTCATTTTATACCATTTCTTTGCCCTCCCTTAGAAAAGAGTTGTCCTGGTGCCTGGAACAGAGTAAGCAGCCAATAAATACTTGTTAAGTGAATGTAAAGGGAGTTTGAGATGTCAACTGAAAGCCAAATAGTCAAGCAGAATGTGTGAGAAGTAATTGAATTCTTGGAAACTGCATCTGACATTTTGGCATATTTAACTTTACCAGGGCAGCACTGGCACCTCAGGACCTCCTGTTAGAGAATGCTAGGAGGCCAGCACAGGTGATTCTCGTGACTTGCAGAGGTGGTATTCTGTGAAGTCTCTGTGAGCACCACACTCTCGAATTCTGAGCCATCACTCCTGGGGAGGACTATACAGAGTCAGGTTCTCGTGAGCCTCTCGTCACAGCATTTTCATCAACCAGTCAATACATAACCTTGTTTTATGTGTGTTTCTGTATTAAGACACCTTATTTAATATTGTTGATTCATTAACACTGAACTCTGGCCAAACAAGCCTGGATGAAGTTTATCTAATGTGTTTTCTCTGTAAGGCACATGACTGCCTTGTGTTTAGGAAAACTAGCCAGCACTTCAGTACTACACTTGTCGGCCATTGTAAACAGTGAAATCACCAACAAAAAGTACAAAAATGCAAAAAGTGTTGCACTAGATAGACCACAAAACACTTGCTTACAGTATGAAAGCTGAAACAAGAAGGCAGAGCCTCACCTTGTGCGACCTCAGCTGGGAATGAGCCTGTCGAGTGACTCAGATTTTTTGCTGCTCTGTGCATGTCCACAGATGACCTTGAAAGTGCCATGTGCATTGATTTTGAGGTTACAAATAAGTTTTAGTGAGTCAGCAAATTAGCAAATATGAACTCTGTGAATAATGAGGATCAACTGTAATTAACTCCTTTTTCTATAAATTAAGAAAAGCAGTTTTTAAGAGTTCCCAAGGCACATAGAAATATTTGAAGATAGAGTTTAGATCTACTATATAATATGGTGTAAATCCTTTGACTTGCGTTTATACAAACACTTGTTATTGAAAATTAATATAAAAATGTCTTTATCCTATAATTTCAGATATTTCGTTAATTAAAGAAACAAATCAACAAGCCCTTAAATTTTAAATTGAACCTCATTTCAGAACATGTAAATAGATTTTATATGTGTATCTGGTCAAGGGAGGGAGAGGGCAACATATGTTGTTTCCCCAGGGCAGAGGGGTTATGTTACAGTTCTTGGTACTAATGCTTGTCAGTATGCTCATTCTAATACTTGTGTAAATATAATTGAGCCATTTAGTATATGGTCATTATAAGACTGAGAAGAGGATGGGTACAATGGTGTTCAGATCACAGATCCTCTCTTCAATAGCTGTGTGATCTTAGACAAGTCTTTCTGACCTCCCTGAACTTGTATCTTCTTATCTAGAAAATAGGAATATTAATGGTGCCTACATCATAGGGTTGTTAAGATAATTAAAAGTCAGTGAATGTAAATTACTTAGCATAGTATGTTTCACGTAACTTAAGTATTCAATTAATGTTTTGGTTATTATAGTTATAATTCCAACTATTTAAATGCTTAGATTTGAAAAGGGAGAAACAGAAAAAAATACCCAAATTTTATTTATAAAATTGCAGATGAAATTAGAACAAAAGCCTCCTAATGGAAAATGTTAAAATTCTTAATTCCTCTCTTTTGTTCAGGACATTATTACTAGATGGAAATCCATTCCGCGTTCCTCGAGCAGCCATATTAATGAAAGGAACAGCTGCTATTCTGGAATATTTGAGAGACCGAATTCCTACTTAAATTGGAGTTGTCTTATAATCTTTGTCATGTTAATTCTTAGAATTCTTACATTGATAGCTGACATTTTTCTAAGGTATTGTGTACGTTTATAAAGGCGATAACTACGTATGGTGCTCATACATTTGTTCTGAATGTTTTGCAGATTTATCCTACTCACTTTAATTCCTTAATGACATAGTTTCTTCAAAGGTGAATTTTTATTTAATATAGTTTAGTGTTTTTATAATGACAAAGCGTTTTTGTAGAAGTGAGTTTTTCCCCTGTTTCTGTTTGTGTTACATATAATATGACCAGTTGACTTGAATATGACCATCCAATTTCTACCTTTTTATTAAGTATGACATTGAATTGAATTTTATTCAGTACTGTTCTTTGGCATTTAACAAAATACGACTTTTCATCACTCATGGTTAGGCCTTTTGTGATGTGGTTGGTCTCAGTGTAAGTTTTAAATATTAACGTTGACCGTCTTGTTTTTGTTTTAATGTAGTTGAAATGTTTCTTTTCTAGCCTTTCCCCCATGTTTTATAAACTAATTTTTTCAGAGTTTCTCCTGTCACAGAAATGCTACCCAAGATATAGTTATTGGTGGAAAGAATAGTAAAAGTGTTATTATAATTGCTCTCACAACTTTTAATTTAAAACTTGTCAAGTTTTTTTTTATGATGTCTTAATGTTAAGTTTCCATACAATGATCTAGTACTTCTAGATTCAGGGAATTTAAACAGATTGGCTCTGCATATTTTTCCCTCAGTTAGACTCTGAGCATTTTAAAAATATCTTTGTTCTTTAAAAAAAAAAGTACTAAAATTTTATTAATTTTATAGATATCAGCAACCAAAAAAATAACATATACTGCATAGAAATCTTGAAATGTACTTTGTTTAAATACTTACGGAGCAAGTATTTGTATACTTAATCTACTCTCTTGGTGTGCTCTAATCCAACCTTGTGCATTTTTTAATTTCCAGGGCCTTAATTTTAAAACTTGCTTGCAATCTTGATAAGACTAAACTTGTAGTCATGTGGTAATTTTTTAAAAAGGAATTTGTTATAGATGAACCTGATTTAACAAAAATCAAATATAAACATTATTATTTACACCAAAAATATCAAAAGTAGGATGGTCAGTCATTATAAAACTTATCATGTGATTCTATTAAGTAGCCAATCAGTAGGATGTATATTAATTTATATAGATAGATAAGTAGATAGGTAGACAGGTAGATAGATAGATAACTTTTAGATGATTGAGACGTGCTCATCTTGTGGAAAAAAATCATTGTTAATAAAGATAAATACTACATGTTCATAATAAAAATTACATTTTTCAAGTATTGATTACAATGTTTATGTTTTTGGTTTAAAAGAAACATGCCCTAACTAAGAAATCTGCTTGATATTAAACAAAAGACACTTTACAATAAGGTGACATTTTATTATTTATACAATAAAGAGACTTTTATGTTATTCAAAACACTTTTTTAAATACTGAAAAAGTTGAGTACACCAAAGCCGAAAAATGGCTCTGCTGTACACTGCACAGCATCATTTTAGTCCCTGTATCTTGTATCTGTACAGAAAGCATCTTCAAAATGCATTCTAATCACACTGTACACCTTTACTGATTAGTGTCAATACAGAAAATCAAACTGGAGAATACAGCCTGCATTTGCAAAGTAACTGACAAAGTAATTAACTTCACTGATTCAGTAAATTTAAAATATAGATTCATAGGACTTCTTTGCACATAAAATGAAGCAGCTTTCAAGGTCGTTATGTTCTCATACTGCAAAAAAACCATTAAGTACATTCACAATCTATGTTAATAAAGTAGTAAATATGTCTTCATTCAGTTTTTATTTACATCAATATGTAGTTCAACTAAAAAGTACTGTTAATTGTGATACAGTAGTTTTTTAACACATACAAAAATGACAATTTTTTTATATATAATTTAAGCTCAAAATCACAATTATCTCAAAATATTAATTACAATACAGCCATTTCAATTAAACATGTCGTGATTTAATTTTTTTATAAAATGGTAAAATTTTTTATTAAAGTAAGCAATTTGTTTTGAATTGGCTAGAGTTCACCCAAGTAGAAAACCTTAAACGTTAAGAGGTGTTTCCTGCCCCCTCCCACCCGAATGTGTATACAGCCACCTAGGCTAGCAAAGAGACAGAAAAGGCCCCAATTTATAAAGATTAAGCCTCTTTTGCTATACTGCTGTGGCCTGTTGTTTCTTCCATAAAAGCTTTACAAGGGGAGTGTCAATAAACTATGCAGTGAAATGCATGCATTAATATACAATATGTCTATGTAAAATGTTAGTGTTTACTAGTGCACATTAGAATGTTCACAAAGACTGCAAAGGAAGTCATAAATAAAGAAGCACTT
Source organism: Equus quagga (assembly GCF_021613505.1). Classification (NCBI taxonomy): domain Eukaryota; kingdom Metazoa; phylum Chordata; class Mammalia; order Perissodactyla; family Equidae; genus Equus; species Equus quagga. The sequence continues at coordinate 8,242,919 of NC_060284.1, read as the reverse complement.
AGAAAGATCTACCAGTTGGAAATTGAAAACTACTTGATAATATAATGGAATTTCTTTGAAAACATCCCAATTCAAGTTCTTTCTCTGGCTAAAGGAGCTCTAGTTACTTGGCCTTAAGATGTCACTGTTGTGCTGCACATATGGTAGTGGAGTCAACCATCAAAAAGGAATATGAGTCCAGAGACAGCCTTCATTTTACTAAAATAGTGGCTTAATGTTGTATCACTGCTTAGGAATTGTTCTTAAGCTTACAGAAGAGTGAAATATTTCACTACCTGAATTATAACCTCAAGTGAAAAATGGAAAATTTGCATGTGTGTGCATGTGTTTAGCATGTGGAAAAATATTAATATAAATAGGTGGAATTAGAACTTATACAATAAAACAAGGATTATGCCCCAACATAACTGAGTTCAAAAGTAACCAATTATCGAACAGTTTAGAATTGAAAGAATAATTTTTATGGATACTTAAAAACAAAAAAACCCTAAAAACATAGCATCTATTATCCTTTTGCTTAAAATTCTTAACAAACCAATTAAAAACCTATCACTGTCTTTGTTTAGAATTGCAGTTGTTAATTTAATATTTCTTTTCTGAATAGGAAGAGACCATAGTTCATGTTATGGTTTACTTATATACAGCTGGGTCGGGGGGGTGCCCTTGGGTGGTTATAAAGTGGGAAAAATGAAAGTACAGTACTTGCAAACCCTGCTTTTGCAAGATTATTTGTGGTAGTTTTTGAAACTTACGAACAGAATTCAGTAGATTTTTACCTCTGATTTTCAATGAGGAAAAAATTCCTCCTTCATATGAAGACAATGTCATTGTCCTTAAGCTTCCTTTAGTCCCTTCTATACACTGAGTACAAAGAGAAACTTGATTGGCTCTTGAGACAAAGTATCTGGCTTATCTATCAATTATCTTTCTCTTCATTTTAAACAGAAAATACTAAGGCTTGCATTTTCAAGGAGGAAAATGTAGTTGAGGATGTTAAGGGGAAATGCCTGAACATCATAAAGTGGTATTAAAACATTTATTGCATTCCATTGACACTAGGTGTCGTCAAAGCTAAAACCAGATTTCCTAGAGTAAAACTTAACATACAACATTCCTCACTGCCCTGAATGATGCCTGGTCCACATTCAAGACCAGTGAGTCCTCTGAGTGGAAAGATTCTACAAGTATTGAAAATAAAATTTAGTTCAGCACTACATTCTGAAAATAAACTACCATTCTAGCAAATATGGGAACTGCTTTATGTTCTGTCTGCCTGAGTTTCGTCTTGGTTTTCCTGTGGATTTTGCAAAAAATTACGTAAGATTTCCTGACTAAATAAGAGATGTTCTTTAGTAGAGTGGCGGGGAAAGGGAAGAGGGATGGAAAGATACAGAGGAATAGAATGTGATTTCTTTTGTCCGTTCATCAACTGCTTTCCTTAATCTAGCTATCATAAAGGTCAGGGGACCTGCACGCCTGGGCAGCATTTAACCTCCTTAATTTACCTGTGCGAAACAAGTGCACAAAGAAAAACACCTATGTATGTGTGTCTATATACAGATGCAAAACCTGAGTCACAATAAAAAGTCTTTAATATAAGAAAACCTTTCTTAATGTAGGAAAATAACCTTTAAAGGGCCAAAAATATCTTTGTACAATATAATCAGCTAACTTTAAAACTTCAATGTACTTAACTATCACATATTTTATAAGACTCAACAAAAAAGGAATCATTTACATTTGATAATTCTCTTACCTTAGCTGAGATACCCACATTTTTATTTCTAACATGTATTTTTATTCCCCTGAATTCATTAACTTTTCTAAAAGAAAAATTAAAAGCACATTCACATACAAGAACTGTTTAATTTCTGATGAACAGTTCCTGCTTTTTCTAAATATTGAGGACATAGGAGATTTGGGGTTGCTAGGCATGTATATAACAATGCCAAGCCGCAACGGAATTCTAAGAGTCAAAACAAAATATATAATCTATTAAGAGAAACATTACTTGGAAAAATATTTTGCAGATAGAGTTGGGCCAAAGTCTGCATGAAGCTACTCTCATTTGCAGGCTCCCTTTCTGCAGAGAGTTAACTCTAAAAAACTCCTTTCTCTATGCTCTGTTTCCTTAGCTTTCAGTAGGTTTCTTACCTTGAAGCCTGAATTGTTGCAATTGAAGTCTCTTGCTCACATTCAGCCACCAGTTACAATGTCCTCTTTACTTATCTACATCTTATTTCTCCCTCTTCAGGAGCTTAGTCCTCTGGGATGACTCCTTGGCCTCCCCTCATGTGCTGCTTAAGTGGTCATTAAGAGAAAAAGCTGTTGAAATGTCCCCACTGTTTTATCATTAGACACTGATTTAAGGCTCAGTTCAGGACATAACTTATCCCCTGGGCTGTATCATCTCACATGCATACTAAGGATATTTTATAGAAAAATGAGTGCAAGTTCCTTCTCCATGCTTCCCCCAGTTGGCCATTACCGTTAATTATGCATTTGTGTCAGTTAAGTCACTGATACTTGGAAGAAGCCATCTGAACCAAAAGGTTTGACCCTTGCACCTGCAGTTGGGTAGGAGGACCCTTTGCATACTTGTATCAATAGGCGAAGGGATTCTGGGCAGTGTCCTTGAATGCCGTCTTTCCTCTCTGGGCTCAGTGGGCCCAGTTTGGGGATAGGTGGGAAATGCATGCAGTAGGGTAAGGGATTAGAGGCATTAGCCTAGGGAACTGTAGTCTGTCCCTGCCTATTTGTGTGACACTTGCCTGAGGATCACTAGCAGGATTTTGTATTATGCAGAAGGCTAAAAGCAGAGTCACACTTTCTCTGCCAACAGACTTGTTACCATGGAAACCAATGCAGAAAAATGAAAATGTGACAAGAAGCTGAGGATTAAATGTGGAGAAAATTGATAGGGAGTTGCTTTCTACATGGCAATTTGAGCATTAGGGATTTAAAGAAACAGGATGTTCCTCCTGTGGCCAGGCCAATGAAAATGGACAGAATGACTTGCCGATAGCTGGTCCTGGAGGCTGAGATGTGGAGAATGCAGGGAGAAAGCAGTGAGCATGCTGTGCTTTGGATAAGAGGAACTCTGTAAAATCCACTTCCATCCTGGTGAGGTTGAACTCTTCAGCCCAAATGTTAAATTAACCATATGAACAAAGGTGCCCTTCCAAAGGCGTGTCTGTGCTCAGCTTGATAAATCAAAGCAGCCTGCTGGAAGAATTCTTTCTCACCTTTCCAAAGCCAGTCCACACTACCTGACAAAAGTATTGCATGCCTAGTATATTATTGCTTGACACATCTTCCCAAATATTTAAAAAACAAAAAGCCACAACTTTCAAATCTGCGGTCCCCCTCCCCCAACAAGGCAGCTGCTGTAAGTAACCTGGGATTTCAATGAGTTTTTCATTAAGGAAATAAGTATTTCACTTCACCTATACAAGTCCTCCCTATGTACACTCCTCTGTCATTCTGGAGTTGATAATAAATTGATCAAAGCAGACTCTAGGATTCCAGGACACTCTACAACAAGGACTTGAAGTTACAGCCTAATCTACAAAAGCAGACCTACGCTCTGTACTTCAGAAGCTCCAGGGAGAGTGCCCCTGCCCTGTCCCCAAAACTTCCCGAAAGGCTGGTTTCTGAAATCCTATGATGAATGCCTCACTCCTGCGACCTCAGCCTTTGGCCCACATTTCAATGCAGTTGCCCTGAGGAGAGGCGCAAAGGTCCACTATGGCTGGCTTGATTGGACGCTTCCTGGAGAGCGGGTTTTCAAGCAGTGGTGACACCCTTCACCTGACGCACCCTCCCAACAGGAATTAAAAACTGGAGACAACATCTCCCAGGAAGCGGGAGACCAGCTATTACTGGCTAGTTGTCTTTAGGGTACATCTAGCTGCAAATGGTCTGAATAAAATATGCTCCCTGGGCGGAAGTACACCAGACATAGATTTCACTAGAAATGCTTATTTCCTTCTCACTAGTGACTTGCTGTTCTATTTGTTAGAGTTCCTTACTGAATCATTTGACAGTCTCAACAATGAGTTCTTGCAATGCCAAAAGCCCCATTCATTTCTGTTTTCCCGAGAGTGCCTTACAGAGTTCTGAAATCCAATAAAATGCCTGAATTTTCTACCACTTGGCAGAATTGGGAGGCAAACGACAATAAACAGATTTGAGTACAGTTATCTTGCTTACGCTAAAATAATTTTTTAAATCAATATTCCAGCGAATCTCAGGATGGGAGACTTCTAGTGTTGGCTTCTGCAGGCAGGAAGCATTGGAACAACCTGCCGCAGGACTAATCTTTAACGCCGCGCGAAGCACTGCTTTAGAGTAAGGACAAGTGAGCCGATCTCTCTCTGAGACAGGCAAAGAACAGAGTCGGGGTTTCGCGAGCAGTTATGCCTTTGAATTCGACAAATGATAAATAAGGGACCGTTTATTTTCCTTCCTGAGATGGTCTCTAAAATCAGGCAGCAGCTGCCTGGAGGAAGACTGACTGGTCCGGATTAAAGTAGAGAACGATGAGCGTTTGCTGTGACGTGGTGCTGATTCTCTCACTGGTGGACCACACCTTGGACAGACCTGAGCTCCTCCAGGCTGGGAGGCCACCTGACACGACTGTGTTTAATAGTTTTACCACATCTCTTCATTCTTCAGACAAGAATTTAAAACTGCTATAACAAATCTCCTGATGTATTGAGAATTTAAATTTGACTCTGAATTTTTTAAATAATTTGGTTTCTCCTCTCAATTTTTCTAAGGTTGAATAAGTGATTCTCTGCTATATCATGTCCCTTAAAGAGGTGCAGACATAACTTTTACATAGTTTTCTCTAGCTCATCTGACAGTTCAGTATATAGTTCATGAAAGAACTGATCTTGCCAATATTAGGACATCTGTTGCTTTCAACAACTGCCGGTATTTGGAAATCAAAAATGCTGACTTATGAGTGGAATGATGACGTCTGCAGAGTAGCCGTAAGTCTGGAAATCTAATGTACGGCATGAGGACTGCAGTCAATAATATTGTATTGGATATTGGAAATTGGAAAAGGAGGAGATTTCAGGTGCTCTCACCATTAACAAAAGAAAGGTAACTATGTGAGGAGATGAGATGTTAATTAGCTTGACTGTAGTAATCATTTCACTATGTATTTATATAGCAAATCATCATGTACACCTGAAGTATATACAATTTTTATTAACATAAAAAACAAACAAAAAAAACCAGGGGCATCATACTGCATGGCTGTTCTTTCTGAATTAAGGTGAGGTGTTAAATAAATGAATAGTTCAGTTTTATAGTGCCAAAAAAAAAAAAAAAAAAAAAGCTTTGTCACGTTGGCCACTGAATAGCCATAGATACTGGGCTGTGTCCGATACCTTCAACCTTGATCTCCAGCAATATGCCCAAAGTGGTTCTTGAGGGTCGAGCCCTCTGATTAACCATTTAAGAAGCTCAATCTCATTTTCAAACATAAGCATGCTGCACCATCCGCTGCAAATGGTCTTAATAAACTCACATTGTCTACACTGATGCACAGATACCGAATTGCTCCCAGGTAAAACCCACCACTTTATCACCAAATGGCAGCTAACTTTCCAGACCATGTTTGAACTCAGATACTTTCTGAACCCACCTTTATCATATGGTGGCTGTCCTACCTCTAGGCTAGTCCCAATCCGAGTAAAATAATCCTTGAGGTTAATCTCAAGGAGCAAACAAAAATGCTGGGATTTTGTTGGATGTTAAGCCATTTCCGCTATTTCTCTGGCCAGTGTAATTTCTGAAGGGATTCTTCCCTCAGAAGAACTTGTGGGAATTTAGATGGCTACCACTTCTCAGCGCTGAGAGATGGCGCCAGGGCAGCTGAAATCGTGAACGTTGGGTGGCCCTGGAGGGAAGAGCCTGCAGCCAGGGCACACAGGCAGTTCAGCTGTCCATGTAATGGCATTGTGGGACTTGGTCTGTATCTGCAGAGTTCCAGGCAATCTTTTATTTCCTAGAAAACTTTATCATAGGTGCTGTTCAAGTGGCATTTCTTACTGAACTCTAACGGGTCGGGCTCTGTTCTCAAACACAAAGCATCCCGGATGGCGGGGTGTTTGCTCACAGTAAGGAGTGCCATCTTTTCCTTGTATGAGGGTGCATGGTAAGTATTTAGAATATGCAAGGCCACCAGAAGCATGTATACTTTTCTTAGGTGTTTAAAATACAATGAATTGTTTTAAAGCAAAGATTTCAAGAGATACTAAAGAGGAAGTGTTCTGTTGTATCCTTCCTTCAGATAGATCTCTTCAAGGGGAACAGCAGGCCTCTGTTATCAAGCTTCAGTGCCCTCCCCGAGGAAGGAGGAGCTGCCCTGGATTCCTGCAGCCCCTCTGACTGTGACCCCTAAGGCGCAACCCCTTGAGGACAAAGCCAAGTGAGAGTGGGAGCGAGAGCTTAGCCAGGTTGGCGACTGTCCCTCCCTGATAACGCTTCATCCAGGATGAGGCGGCAGTTATCTGCATCCCACTGTCACCTGAGACTTTGTCCTTTTTGGAAAAGAACATATATGAGGGACAGGAGCCTGCTTCCTGAGGGAATAGAAAAAGATTCCTCATCCACGTTATGAAGACAATAAAGCTAGGAGGAAGCATCGCCATTTTATTAGACTGTGGGGGAAAGAGAGAATGCACTGCTCTCTGACCTCCCCTCCTATTTTGTGCCTACGCAGCAGCATTTATGAGACTTTTCATGTGTCTGTCTCCCCATAGACTTTGTTTCTTGAGGAGAGGGAACATGGGTTATTTATATTTCTATCTCCCATTGTTCTCAAAACCTTTTGGTCACTAACATTTATTGATTAAGTTGAATGTACAGCAAGAAAAAGATAAATTATTTTAATCACTGATAATTTTGTTTTAAAGGATAAACACATGGATTGGCTAGAGGCCAAATCTTAGCATGGTCCGTGGGCAGACTTAGAAGACAATTACTTAGACATCTCTCTGACCTACATCTGCTCAAACCTCCATGCAGGCCTGGGTGAATACTGCTCTTCAAATGAGCACATGTTCTTGTGGGGCTAGCTGCACATGCTGGAGATATTTACGGAACGTTTAAAAAAGAAAAGAAGACACAGTCCTTTCCCTTTGAGTAGTTTTGATGGTCTATGTCCCTAGATCACAGGGATAGTAACTGTCATTTTGGGAAATATGTGAAAACCTAAAAAAAAAGTGCCCGATATTGTATTGTGTGTGTGTGTGTGTGTGAGAGAGAGAGAGAGAGAGAGAGAGAGAGAGTCCCGAGTTTGACTTTCTCTAGGAAATGGTCACAAACACAGATCTGTAATGTTTGCTAGCAACATTCATGGTTTTATAAAGAACATATCAGAGTGGTGGCCTGCCGGAGACTCTGTCTTGACCGTAATGAGACTGTGTGATTCTATCAAGTGCGAAATACTGACAAGTTGAACAACACCACAAGTATGGCTGCAGAATTATGTCCAAAGACTGGCTATCAAAGATGGGTAGATTAAAACAAACAGAAGGACAGCAGTGAAAGACAAGTGTTACAAGTCAGGAATGGTTTGTATGACGATACAACAGAGGAAAAATCAAATGTGGAGAACGAGGTTTGCCCGCTACCTAACTACCCTTCTTTTCCTCAGGGGAGTTCTGGCTTAGCAAACACCCACAGAAGTTAGAGGAGTCTTGAGTATGACTATCATTCACTCATCTTGCAAGGAGGTGACATAATTGGACAATCAGCATCCTGGTGGGAGGGGAGAGGCATGCAAGGAGTGTTTCAAAGGGTCCAGGACTTTAAGTACCAGTTCCTTGCTGCTTTCTTCTCCTCCCAGCTGCTTAGGGCCCCACACCACCCCAACCGGGTTGTCCTCCCATCTGTTGTACCTAAAAGCAGAGCTTCCCAACCTCTTCACATCACAGCACGGAGAGAAGATGATCATGTTATTCTGCATAATGGGGTACAGGTGGGTAAAACAGAGACGGTCCCTCCAGGCCCCAAGTGAAAGCAATAAGCCACAAGCCCCGTGCTTTGAGGGGATCAACATCGCAGTCCCCGGCGGAGCTTAGCTGGCTGCTGGATAGGAAGCACTGACCTAGAGATTGCTCCCAGGATTACAAAATTAAGATTCTTCACATATGACAAAAAAGAAAAAAAACACTTTAGGTAACAGCTGATACCAAAAGTCTAGAGGTAGCACAGTACCACCAGCATTAACAAAACAAAACGAAACCAAACCTCTATTGGAGTACATAAATAGCTTTCAAGTCGGTTTTCTCATCATTCTCAGTCCAAATTCTTCCTAATTTTTATTCTAATATTTACTTCCAGATTCTGCAACTCAACCTATACTGAAAAGCCTATGGAAGTCTGAGAAGGAATGAAAAAGACAATGAAATAGAATATAAGGCAAGTGAAAAAGCCAAAAGCTGTATTCAAGAGAAGGAAACTGGTGGACACCTCCTGTATGGGCCTTAAAATGTGTGGCCACATTGTGTACAATTTAAGTTTGTTCAGGAGATTTTTGTCTCCCCAGAAAAGAGAGGAAGCACATCCAAGATGGCGCACTAAAATCGGCCAGCTCGAGATCATAAAGAAGTTGCAAAACACCAACCCAAAGAAGGGTGAACGAATTTGCTAAGAAAGAGCACGACTATATTAGTAGCTGGTGCTCATGTGGCCAGAGAGGATTGATGTGGAGGAAAACATGAGAGGATTTAACTAGTTTTACATAGACTTCGGGAAAGAACATCTTGTTTTCCTTCTACTTTTGCTTGGGGTTGGAAGAAAGAGTGATGACGCAGTGGCCAGAGAAACACCATGAACCCAGAAATAAGTAGGACTTTGGTGGAATTGGCACAGGAGCGACCCAAACAAGGGTGCTGGCCAAGCTTGGACGGTTGGGGACATAATTAGCTTAGAAGAAATAAACAGAAACATTTGGCTTTTTAAACAATGATCCAGCTATTAGAGCTAGCCCTGAAGTTCCAAACTTAAGACCCAAAATAGCTTGAGGACACATGTCACTGAAGCTGCCAGAGGCTCTGAGCCTTCAACATGCGGACATTCGGAGAGAAGAGAGGCTGCAGGAGCCTGTAAACCATCCCTTGAATCCGATTATCACTTTATAAGATATATTTTGAAGTACATTCCTTATTCATTTTATAATAAAGTAAAATCTGATTAATAATATGTCAATTACTTGCACACACAGATAAAATTAAAAATTAGTTTATACTATATGCCCAGTTACTGTCAGATATCAGTTGGAAATAAAGCCATACACAGATGCGCACATCTTCAGACTGGACTAGTGTTAGAGTAATAGAAAGAACCCTGTGCCAGGCACACTTCCTTCCCCATGTTTAAGTTTCGGAGAGCTCATTTAAAAAAATATATGTTAAATAATTTGTAGCAAATATCTTGCCACATATTTGGAATGAGAATATCTGAAGGAAGCTTGGTTAAAATAATGGCAGAGAGTCACAAAATATTTGGAAAACACAAGCAAGTAGAGAAGAATTATTAAACTGGTGGATGTAATAATTCAACTGAACAACTGGGAACGTCAACACTTTCAATCACACGTTCACCTGAGGCTTAGAGAGAGTGGAGTGTCTCTCTCTTTCTCTGTTCCTCTCCCTCTCTCTCTCTGATTGGGTCCTGGGGTGGTTGATACAACCTGAGAGGTTTAGTCAAAAAATACGGAAACTGCTTAAAATAAGCTCAAAGCTCTTAATTTTTTTCTTACATTGTTTAAATTTAGAACATTGTTTCAAATTAATTCTCTCAAAAGAGTATGGAAAGGTTTGTTAATAGTTTTATCAACAATTTATTAGCAGTTATTTATTAACAGCTGTATCAGCACAACAGGTATAAAATGGACTGTCCAAAGTGTGGTCATCCAAGACAGAGAATTGCCAAGACTCGTTTGGAAAATAGAGACACGTGAGCTCCATCTAGTGGTGGCTCTTCCTAACTGCAGACATGTTCCAGTAAAGAGTGTGATCTGTCCCACTGTGTATCAAAATGTACGTGTCAGACCCACCCCAGTGAGTCCAACAGAGGGTCTTACTAGGATGAAACACATGATTTGTTGCTTTATGAGGGTGGGTTACTGAGGGAAGTGGTAGCCTCTTCTCTGAAGGAATTTAAAAGTAGCATCAAGTCTTCCCCAAAGGTAGACAGATGAAGCAGATCCTCTCAAGGTCCTTTTCCGTCGGATGATAGAACAATAATTTTCCTCACTTCCCCACAGAACTTGTACCTATGACTATACTGTTTGAGATTGGCCTTTATTTCAGAAAAGTGCTCCGGTAGTTTTTTTGTGTGACATAACTTTTAGTGACTTTCCTAAGTTGCGTGACTAAAAAATTACTCACTACATTACAAAAATAGTTTCTAGAAATAAATAACAATTAAATGAAGTATGTTTCTAATATATGCCTTATTTTTCATTTTGAATTCTTCTTTCTACTTTGGAAAAGCAGAAGGGAGGCCAGTAAACCACGAGGACCTGAGAGATCTCTCTTCTGGTCGGGGGTGGGGGGCGGGTGACCCACAGCCGCCTGGTCTCCCGGCGACGGGAGGCTGTGCCTGAATCTGAGTCTGGTTTCTGCCAGCCAGTTTGTTCTTCTTTGCCTGTTCCTCTTTATCCATCCTTTATCTCCCTTCTCATTCTTACTCCCTTAAATAACTTGTGAATTTCTCTCCTCACCCAGACCTCAAGACTGTCCTCCTCTTCCTCACTATTCTAAAATAATCTTACTTAAAATACTTAAAGTGCTCTGACTATTCTAAAATATAGATACCCACTTACTACTCTAAAATAAAGTTACTTGCTCAATTAATATTTGATTTTCCACTTTTACTTCACTTTTGTTCAAACAGACACTGGCATGTCTTTTCCTCATGGAAATACGTACAGACTGGGCTGTAAGATCAAAGTGTAGGCCTCTGGAGAGCTTGAGGCACCAGACTATTGAGGAAAATGATGGAAGTTTCTTTCAAAGTACATTTATGGCTTCTAGATTAAAAAAAAGTTCACGAAAAGAAGCCCTAGTCTGCCAGTTAGCAAGTTCTCCTCGTATGAAGAGGAGACAGCAAGTTCTCTTCACACAAAGAAATTAAAAGGTGGGGGCAGATGGAGTAATCAGTATTATTAGTATAAGCAAAAGAGTGGATGAGAAATGGATTTTATGTTTGGGAATATTTCACTCAATTCTGTAGTCAATTATCAATGAAACCTGAATAGAACAATATGGGAAATATTTTTGAGAGAAAGCTAAGAAAGAAATGCTTTGCTTGCAGGAAAGCAAGATCCCATGAGGTGATAGAGGAGCTGTGGTCAGGAGCTCACCCACCCAGGGCTCTCCCCACTAGAGACTGTTTTTCTTTTCAGGGGCTGAACTCCATCTTTTCGCCCCTACAAGGGAAGGCTCTAATGAAGCCAGTGCCAATGGCAGTATAAACAGCCTTCTTTCTGCTTTGAGATCAGCAGGCCAGGTTCTGACCGCTATGAGAGTTTGGCAGGGGGCATGTGGTCTTACGAAGGTAACCCAGGTTTTCTGGGATCGATCTAAATAGTTAGCCGTGTTAATTCCAAAGCTTTTGCAGTGGTGTGAGAATTCTGGCTGGGAGATATGGCATTTTCACTTTAGGGATGCAGGTGGTAGAATCTGTCCATGAAATGATGCCAAAATGTAGCGTGTAGACATTGTCGTGATGAATGATAGCCAAAGGCCTGTGGACAGGTCTTTCTTTAGTCTGGAACAGGTAGCATGCGGCAGCAGTTCCATTAAATTTTAGAGCTAAAATAGGCTTGGGGACTCCCCCTTCCCAACTACCTTTCTTTGGCCCCATCCCTGTCACAGCTCCTTTCACTATTCCCCACACCTCCAAATTTTGAGAATAGCTTGGGTAAAGTCATCTACCAGATCACAACGCACCTAAGGTAGAAGAACCTTAAAAAGGGGTCGGAAATAGATCCAACCATGTCCTTTTGTCTCCTTAGTTCACAGTCACTTCCCCTCTCCAACCGCGGGCCTCTGGCTTCATTACCTCCAGGACACCTGTAAGACCAGAGCCTGGCTCTGTGAGTTCAACCTCAAGCATTCATTTCTCTGAGAGATTGCAGACATCCACGTGTGTGACTTCTGCCAAGAAGAGAAATAAAACCCAAACCAATCAAAAGGATGGATATGATGTCCTCCAATTAAATGAACAAAAGCCACTACTTAGCCTTTTTGGACAGTGTTAAGGTCCTTAGCACACAAAAGGGAAGTTAAACACCACTGCTGAAACAGCAAAGAGCCTAAAAGATCTTAAAAGAAATGCTGAGGAGGGGAGGAGGATTGGCTTAAAAGAGAGAATTAAAAAAACAAAACAAAACTAGAAATGGTGAATAAACTGAGAAAGTAAAAGGTTCATGGTTTAAGATTGTGTATATTGAATATCAACTTCCTGTTTAATTCAATATTTATTAAGTGTGTTTATGTGCCAGACCTGTCACCCACTTAATCACTGTACAAATATTTATTGAGCACCTATGATAATCTGACACTGTGACAGGCACTGAGGCTACATGGTAAGCAAACCAGACACGCCCTCTGGAAGCTCTTCTGTCCAGAGTGCCTCTTTAAAGCATTGTCTGATCCTCTCAAGGAGCATGCAGTTGATAGGAGAGAAAGAACACATACCAAATAGCTATGGCCTCAGGTGGAATGTGACACGTACTATAAAACATACAAAAAGTTAATATGATGGTATTAGTGTCAGGAAGAGAAATTTCTACCAATCAAGATTAGGGAAAGTTTCTTGGTGGGGGTGATGTTTGAGCTGGACCCTGGAGGCTGCATGTGATTTTGATAATTTAGACAGGAAGACATTCCAGTAGAGGGAGCGGTGTGGGCAAAGGCTGAGATGGAGAAGCACAGCGAGGGCTCGGGGAGAGGGAAGGATTTCTAGGATCTAACATGCTGAGGACGCATAGACAGGGTGAAGAGAAAACAAGCAATTCCCAGCTTCAGAGGATCAAGCGTGGAAGGAGAAGTAGAAGTCTATGATATGTGAGTATGTGTGATCCAACCTTGCACAAACAGGATTTCCATGGGAAGGGCTGAACAGCAGGCAGTGAAAATGCTCTTCATTCCACTGAAGGAAGTGAAGTAGATCAACATGAAGTGCAGCCGGCTGAATGAACACTCAGCTCATCGCATTGCTGGTGGGTCGTTCTAATATTGGATCCTATGCACTCCCATGCTCCTGACAGTCTACGAGAGGCAGCGGTCACGGGAGGGACCCTTTGGGGACATTCAACATAGAAGAATCTCTTCAATCAAACACCCATGCCTTTTAAAGTGCTGACTTCCATCTCTTCCCCCATCATGTCAGCGGCACACAGACACAGTGCTGGGCCAAGGTGATGGGCACCATTTTTTATTATATTCTCTCTCTTCTTTAGAACAAACTGGAAAAATTCCCTTCTCCACTCTTGCCACTTCTGCCCTATCAAATGCTGCCCTAAATCCTGGCAAACGTTCCTAATGGCCTCCCAAAGGCCAGAGGAGGCAGTAGGGGGAACTATCTGTACCTCTAAGCGCGAACTGCCTCTGAACTAGCTAAACCTCAGTGCTCAAACCCAAAGAGATTTGACTAAAGATGCTGCTTCCTCTTGCAAGACACAGGCTGAGGCCAGGGACACAGGGACTCACCACAGTGCCTTGGACTGTCCTTCATCTGGAAGTTCTCCATCTTTCCACTTGATGGTGAGACTCTGTACAAAGGAGACCATGTTCCATCCCTTGCAGTGCCTGGTAGATAGCTGATGCTCAACAAGTATTTATAAACATTGCATTTAATGTTTTTGTAATAGTCTTCAATAAAATGTCCCAAATGTTTTGAATTTATGAATGACATACCTTAGGCATCTGAGATTCAGCTACAGTCACTGTTTTCCTGCAGAGGAAATAGGGAGTTTGCGATGAAAATAAAAGTCTCGCTACTAAGATATTTTACTCTAGGTATAGAGATGCCTAAGCATTAGCAGGCTGCTTCCTCATCATGTTATTTTAAAGAAGGAAAAAACCTGGCAGAAATGATACAACTGTGCAACAGTGATAGTTTTTAGAAAAAATACATATACTTTCAAAACTAAAGATTGGATAACTCATTTAACTTTTTTCTCAGCACGCATTCCTACACACATTGAAAATTACACTAGCTTAAAGAATGAAAATAAAAGAGAGCCTTTTATTTTTTTGAAGGAGAAAAGAAATTCTACTAGGTTTGAAAATCACACCTGCGGAAATCTGAGCCTGGCTTTTTCTCTGGGTCAGGCCAGACTAACAAGAGTCACAGGATTTCAGAGCGTTCTACGTAAACACTGCCTGAATTTCATAACTTTCCACTCTTTGAGGTACTGCTATTAACAAAATGAGGCCAAAAAAAAAAAAAAAAAAGAAGTGTTTTGCAGCCCAGGATGGTTTGGGGAGATACTGGTGTAGCTGCAGAGACATCCTTCTCTTCTGGGCCTGCCTCCCATCCAGGCCGTTACAAAGCCCGAGCCTTCTGTCCTGCAGCGGAACCCCACTGCGGGAGCTCTACCGGACGAAGGAGTGCTTCTAAGGTGGACAGGGAATTCCTCTCTCTGTTCTCCCCTTTACTTCCCAGAGATCTGCTCTCAGGGAAGATTATGACAATCACATAGTAAAAAGCCCAGGGGCTTCAATATGCCTAGATTTTCATTTACTCTTTTTAATCAAAACTTAGAGTGGACTTTTCCCCTCCGTTTATCAGACAGCTCTGAATTCTCCAAAGTAGAAGCCTTGCAATTTATACCCTCACAGGGGGGTGTTTCCAGACCATTCTCCTGCAGACAGTGTCAAAGGTAAGAAGACTGGAACCTGTCCCAGTAACAATCAGCTGGGAGGCTCAGAGAGGGTCCTCCATAAGGTAAAATTCAACATTTTAAAAACAGAAGTGGGAACACGGGTCTCAACGCATCACCACCTGCCCCCTTGTGCACAAGCTGTGTTTCTGCTGTCAGGGACATGGATAAGTGATCCACTTTTGAGCCTTGGTTAATGCTACTACTCCAGCTTCCTTCATCACCAAAGAAAGTTCCTACCAAACTGGAAGCTGGAACCATCAGTTGATACTCAAGGGTCTCCAAACACTTAGAACTCTAGGGGACCTCTTATCCTGTGTCGGCAGGACAGAAGCGGCCGTCCGCCGCCTTCGGAACATCAAGGGGAGTTGGCGGGATGGATCTATGGCAGCAACAGCAGCAACGGAGAAAGGTCAGCTTTACACAGAGAAACAGAAATGCCCCCAGAAGCTTCAGAATATAACTAGAAAACCTGATTGCATCTGCCTTAGTTTTGTATGGTGGGGTGTTTTGGAAAAATACATTCTCTGAATAGTTTAGATCAAATGAAGCTGAAAGGATGCATAAAAGAGCCGATGCCCGGGATCTCCTCTAATATTACCCCACATGATTTCTATAGTGCGCATCTGTTTTTCCACAGCCCATATTCTCTTTTCTTGCTACAATGTATACTTGCGGGATGGTCTTGCTGCCATGGGGAAATATTCTGGGCCAAGGCAGGATGCTTTCCTTAGTGGAAGGCAATTGTATTGCTAAGGAAAAAAGTTCATGCAAGTGATCTCGAATCTGAAGATTTCCCCCCAATTCCCAGATGATCAGGGAACTACAAACATAAGAGAGGGCACATCACCAACCCAGTGTTTGAACATTTTATTAAGCTTCAGAAAGATTTAGCATTTCTGTGAGAGGAACGTGACTGGACCCTCAGCCCTGCTTTACTTGATGCGAGATAAAGGACTCATCTTCGTAATGTACTAGATTTCATTATTTGCATAACTTTTTACTGACCCAGCGTTTCAGTAAACCTGCTGTTGGGTCAGTATATCAGGAATCAGTCAAACATGTTGTCTGATTGAATTTACCAAAAATTTAGAGTGGTCATTTTATACCAACATGGCTTTTTATCTGGTGATGTTGTGTTCTTGCCTGTTGATAAGAGTGTTTCATCAGAATAGTCATTCTTGATCTGCGCGCCAGTGAGGGGCAGACACTGTGGGGGCAGCAAGAAAAGCCAAGGGAAAGACAAGTTGGCAAACACTGTGTTTTCCAAAGCTTTCAATTGTGGTGGAGATATTAAATAGATTTTATGATTAAAAGTAAAATGTTTTTCTGGCTTCCTTCCTCCAATCATTTTGGAAAATTCAGATACTTTTCACTTAGCATTTGCATGCATAAATCTAATTTTCCCACCATTTTCCTCCCTCTGAATATTCTCTCTCTTTAGCTCACATGGTAAAAGATATTTGTCTTACTTTTAAATCATCTTTAAGATGATCTTTAAATTTTCACCTTTAAGATTAAAAACAAATTAATGCTGACTTGTCATGCCCTCTTTGAAGCTGCTTTCCATCCTAAGGATGGTAATCCAACATAAGGCTGAGAAACAACCAGGCTTGTTTGATGTCTCTGTAATTACAGTCCTAATTAATTGGGACACATATATTTTATAGGTTTCAATGTGCAATAAATTAGCATGATGTAAATATTTGCATTTCATACTGACTTTGAGTATTCCTTGTCAAAAGTACACTTATATTTTGAAATTAATTACTATGTTTATTTAGATGACGTTGTCTGGAAGGCTGGAATTATCATAAGAGAGCTTTTGTGACAATATATTATAAGCTGTGTAAATAGTTTTAAAAATTATCCGCTAATGTCTATTAGGTTTGCAAAATCTGCAGCAAATCTACTAAGAATTTTCAGTGCTTGTTCCTTCCACCTCTGATCTTTCTCATTCCCCTCCACCGTGTCTTACTGATCCACCAGATTTGACATCTTCCTCAGCAGAAAGATTCCCCCAAAAATCAAAGACCAAGAGGTGAGTCTATTGGAGTCATGATGAACTCCACTCCTTTTTTGTTGTTGTTGATTTTTCTTTCTTTTAAAGGCACACTCTTTTTTGTTGTGGCTAACATAAACCAGACTCTATTTTCAGGCAGCAAAACCAGTTACTCCAAAAAACTCAATACTCAAAAACTAATGTATGATTGGTTTTGGTTACCTATGGAATCAATTATATTTTTTCCCCCTCAAGTGATTACTGATTTTATTTAGTCAACCTGAGAAAAGTGCCTCTTTTCATGATTCCCTGCCTTTCCTCAGTATGCAGCATGGCAGTACAATTGACCATGAGGTGCTTTGGCTCTTCAGATTTCTTTTCCAGTTGGTCAGTGATCCCTTTTCTCTTTTCCTCACTCTCTGCAGTACAGGAAGGATTAAAGCATTGGCCCAAGACAATGTCATCAGATCAGGAGTGTAGAGGTGTTTACTAGAATCAAGGTCCTCTCAGCTTTGTGCCTCAGAAGCTTCTCCTGAAGCCCTGGGTTTGATGTGGAAGCCTGACATAAGAAAAAAGACTTGGGAAATCCTACATCCGGCTCTTCTCTCACCTCTCCCGTGACAGGTTAACACACTGATGGGATGATTTGAGATGCTTCCTTGCCACCAAACTACACCCACACGTTTCCTTTTCCTTTAAGCGATCTTGTGAGGCCAGTGAGGGCCTCTGTCTTGATGAATGATGATCATCCTACAATCGTGGCTGGATACAGTGGCTTGGTGTGAGTTTTTGACAAAGAAAATTAGGCTCTGAAAGACACTTCTCATCAGAAACTGTCAATATATTAAAATGCATTTAAAAGTTACTTCTGGGAAACATATTAAATAGGCCAATCATTTAATCATTTGCTAAATGTCAAACCCTATAAAATCATGGTATAATGTCACCCTGACATAAAGCAACATCAAAATTAGTGCATCATCTATAAGGTGAAGTATCATTTGCCTTCAAGCGACAAATTCTATTGCCAAAAAATACCACTGTACTTCTAATAAGTGACACTCGTTTTAATAGACCCTACAAAAATACAATATTTTAAATGTCCCCATAAAACAGTTAACATACAAATATTACTCTCAGAGCTTTGGTGACATCAATATGTGATACCACGGTGGAAATCCTAATAGAACACTTGAAACACTAGCATGTAAAGTAAATTCATTCTATATTTTTTTTTAAAAAAAAGCTATGTGGAAATAGGAGAGAGAATGCATACAACTAACTCTGGGAAATCATTCTGGAATTTCAAATTAGTATTTTAATCAAATTAATGACTAATATATAAGAGAAATATTTTTAAAGGATTATAAAATGAATTTTGATCATTCATAGAGGAAAACAACTCCAGTGTAAAAATAACTAATTCCTATATTAACTACATTTGTCTTTCTCTCTGGTGAGACAGAATTCAGGATTTTATATACTTTGAAACTTTTTTGGAAAAAAAGTATTTTCTATATTTCTGCCCACAAAGACAGGCACTGAAATTAATAATACAGTAGACCATAGCTCTGAGAAATTATATTTGAAGTGTTGTATTTAAATACCAAAGTTTTTTTAATCACCCATCATAACTTTCTAACAGTCCTTAATGATAAATTTTATCAATCCTCAAAACCTGTTTTAAATGATTTAAAAGTAGCAAATTAGATAAAGCAACACACAAATAAATCCTACATTTACAAGTAAAGAAATCACAGAGGCTACAGTTTACAATCAAAATAAACTTGAAAGAAATAAAGCAATACCTTCCTGCCACCCATCATTCACTGCTTAAATTTGTGGTGAAAAAGATTCATCTGCAATGACCTTTAGTCTGTTTCTTACCTCTGCATGTATTGTAATCAACTAAAGGCATTGAGCAAATTAGTTTGTCCTCTTTTTATTCAGGTCCCAGAGACAAATGGCTAATTTATGAAATATTTCACTCTGTCTTATGAGAATTTAGCAAATGAATATGGAACCAAATATAAACACTTTATACCATATGTACAGTTACTTTCATAAGGCATTATCATGTAATTTTTATTGAAAAAGATTCAATATAGTAAAGTCTTATTTTAAGATATATTTTCTTTCTCAATCCGAGATGTTTAGTTTATGAAAATATTGTTTTTCTCTATATTCTTTTTGTATATATGCCAACATATACCTTGTGCTAGAAATATTTTATGGGAATTACAATTCTTTATACTTGTATTTTCTATATAAAGGCATATACAACTTTGAGGCAGTGTTTCTGATGGAGAGCAGAATTCGTAAAGAGCTTGTGTGTGCTTCCGTGCTCCGAAATTATATGAAATCCACTTCGAGAAGAAACTTATTTGATTAAAACAAAAACAAAAACAAAAACAAAACTGCACCAATGCACAGCCAGAGGCTGACAATTAAAACTAATACATAACCACATGAACATCATATTTATATAGTTAACATTTTTAAGGATGATCAGTGCTAACATATAGTATTATACATTTGGCACTAATGTTTGCCATTGGTCCAGCAATTGGCAAAATTTGTTTCTATGTATAAATTTATTTTTGAACATTAGGTCTGGCTAGAGTATCTTCACTATTTATAAAAAATATTTAGACGGTAAGCTCACGTTGAATAACTAGGTCCACGGTGTTCTGGAAACTCTTCAGTAGTAATACAGCTTTTTCGTGTTCCATATGTACAAAACTATGTCCATTTGCCTGTAAACACACAAACAAAAGAGGGAAATCAATGCAAGATACTTGTTTATCACTTTATCATTGCTTCTAATCATAAAATTCAAGCAGGTATTGAGCACCAAAAGTTATCGATTTTTAAAATTCACAACAGAATTGCAACTATGGAAACAACTAATTAATTTCACTCAGCTCCAACTCAATTTATTAACTCAACAAATATTTCTCAAGAATCTAAAGTGCCCTACCTGAGACTGTCCTAGTACAGTCCTAGTCCCTGTGCTAATCGTAGACACACACTGGCGAATAACAGACAGACGCCCTTGAAATATGGTTGTTCAGTTTGGTTGTTGTTCTGATTTGTTTTGTTTTTGCAGGAACTGAGTTGAGACAGTTTGGAAGTGTCCAAAGGACCATTGCCTTCTTGTGATATAATCACTGATGTAAACTCATTAGTACCATCAAATATTTCACTCATGCAAAACACGACTGGGCATTTACAGTATGGTTCAATCTTATTTTGACTCATTGAAATGTTCTCAGCTTATATATTTTTATGTTAAAGAGATCATTCTTATTTCCCACGTTACTAAATGCAGGTATGTTCATTATTTATACCAGTGGTTCTCAATCCCATCCACTATACCTAAGAGGTCCATCCCTCAGGGGTAAAGCACACTGACATTAGTATCAGTGGACATGCCCGCATCTCCTACTTGAGAATCATCAATTATGTAATCAAAATTCATTTGAAACACAAATAGCCTAAGGTTACACTTTCAGGATTCCAACTAGCTATTTGATATTTATGTCACAAAATGTACAGTGTCCCCCTTTATCCATAGTTTCATTTCCAGGGTTTCAGTTGCCCACAGTCCAAAAATATTAAGTGGATAATTCCAGAAATATACCATTCATAAATTTTGAATCTTTTGCCCTTCTGAGCAGCATGATGAAATCTCCTGTAGTCCTGCTCTGTCCCACCTGGGACGTGAATCATCCCTTTGCCCAGTGTATCCACGCTGTATAAGCGACTACCCATTAGCCCTAGTTAGGAAAAAATATAATAAACACAGGGTTCGGTACTATCTGCGGTTTCAGGCATCCACTGGGGGGCTTGGAACACAGCTCCTGCAGTAAGGGGGGACCACTGTACATACTTTTCTGAAGTGAATGCTCATGATTCTTTGGTTTTCTCCACAGTACCTTGCAGATTTTCTTCATTGGAATAATTTTTATTATTAATATATAGAGAAGTGGATCCCATAAAGCTTCACTGTCATGAAGGCCGAAATAAAACACAACCTTATTGAAACTTGGTAGCAATAAATCTGGGAAACTCAATGACTGACAGTCATGTCACTGTTTTCCTTGTAGTCTGAGACTCTGATGATTTACACGAATCAGCCAAATTGACTGCTTGGCAAAGTACAGGTTATAGAGCCAGTTAATTGGTTGACTTGTTCAATTTTCCGTTGACTGAGACTAATCTCGGGCACCCATTGCCTTTATTGCTTTACTTTTTTTTATGCTTTCTTGAAATATGATTAATATTTCAAATAACTACTCACTTAAGATATTTCACAGCCTTTGGCTTTTTTGAATTTAAAATAGCAGTACATCTCTAGTGATACTGTATAATCTCTATAACTTAGATAAAAGTTATCTGACACATTGTATTTTACCACTAGTTCATTAAAAGTGGTAGGCTAATGATGTGATGAAGAAGCTCCTAAAATGCTGCATTTTTAACCACAGTACGCCTACGAATAAAGAAAATACTAGGAAACAAATATGTAAACCTGTGAAAACCCAAATAATTAGAAGTACAAATTTGTTTGAATTAGAGAGTCTCTCTCTCTATATATAAATATACATATAGTCTTTAATAACATTTAATTAATGGAAATGCCTATCACAGTTGGCATTGGTTGTTTCAGTGGCAGAAATGGTAGCTGAATAGAACTTTGGGTTTATTACACAGCCCAATTTCTTGCTTTAAATTATTGTAGAAACCAGACAACTGGGTTCCACTTGATGTTATTTCTGGTCAGATGGTGACAAGGAATAGAGAAGATAGCATATGGTACATTCTTCTTTTCACTCTCATCCTGTTTCTGACATCAGGAAAATAGCAAACTTGGGTGAAGTATATGTTTATTCCACTTTAGTTTTGAAGGTTTTACTAAACCTTAATGCCTTCATTTTGACCAAAAGGCATACCTGAATTGTGAAATTAAAATGTAACTTCAATAATGGAGTACTTGAATGTCAAATGTTAATAATACCTTTGTGAGTACTCAGATTTATCTATCTGCAGACTCAAAACCTAGAATTGTAATGAACTCAAAACCCACTGAGAATTTTCAGGGACTTGTTCAAAATTAAATACCCCAGTGTTTCAGGGATAAGGAATGCTCTAGGATTTGGACACCACGAATGGTATATTGTCCATCACCAGACCCAACCGTTCCCGGTTTTAGGAACTACTGGTCTCAAAATAATATCAGCATTAAGGCTATAAGTGGTACAAAATCCAGAGAGCAAATTAATCATTGTTTTCAGTTTTGAGTGGTACTTATATCAAAAGATCTTCAAAGAAGGTTGGTCCACTTCCACCGTGATTAGTTTTTTCATCTTCTCAATTAAAAATGTCTGTTGCGTGCTGACTGTGTCCAGGGTATTGTGCCAGGCACTGGGGATAGGAAGTAAGAAAGAGATGAGACAGGGAGGCTCCCATCAAAGAGGTGACATCCAGAAGGGGAAATAAGCCATGATCATAACTAAAAATAATGTGGAAAATGTCTTACATGTAGTAAACACTCAGCAAATGCATGCTGAATTGAATTAATATCAGAAGACATACATAAAAAAGTACTCGGGTAGCTCAGTGGAAGGAAAAGAGAAGAGGAAAAATTTCCTAGGAAGCTGTTTCTCTGAGGCATGTACCACAGGAGTTTGCTGGCACTCTCACTTGGCAAGAGTGTAATTAGCAAAAGACCACAGGTCCTTGTCTTGTCTCAAGCCCGGAGTCTCCTCCAGCCCTGGACATGTGCACAGTCAGCTATTTCAAGTAAATTCTGCAACAGTTCATGCAGAAAAGAGTTTTAAGATGATCCACGTATGTAATCATTTTTGTGAGAATTTAAAAATAAAATTGCCAGTGGATTTAGACCCTAAGCTTTAGCATAAGAAACAATCATAAAAATAAACTAATGTGCAGAGGCTTTATAGCAGGTGGGGTCTTTTCATCAAAAGGAAGAGAGAGAGCTCAGTATGTAAAACATTTAGACGGAACTTTTCTGGAGAGATAGAAAGGGATGGCAAGAGAGTGAGAGAGCAGGAGAGTGAAAGTGAGTAAGCAGCAAGCATGATCTAGGCTGATCCTGTTACTTTATAAATGAAAGAGCTACACCTCAGAGAGAGCAAACGACGTGACTGAGAGCACACAGCCAGGGGAGAATCATCTGATATATAATATTCCTTTTTCCTTCTCTCAGTGCTTCACTGAAATAATAAGACCGTAGTCGCTCTTAGTGATTTGAACTGACATTTCCTTGGCCATGATAAAATAATGAACATTTTCCCCTTAAAATTGTTGGGTATCACCTCCTAACATAATTTTGTTTTTTACGGTGGTTGCAAAGCTGTAATTCTCATTCATATTCCTATTAGGTTTAATCTAACTTATTCCAAAAGTACTGGTAGAAATAACATTTAGTCCTAAATTAGAAGTGACAGAAATGCTGAATCTCTCATTCTTATTATAGTTTTAACTCTGGTTAATTGGGGTGTTGTAGCCATATGTGAGCTTCTCTCTCCAAAGTAGAAAGACTAGGTCAGACTATCTGCTAGGACAGTGCCAGGAGACTTCAGAGGAAATAGATTAAAAAGGAGAAAACTTTTAGGGTAGAGTCTATAAATTTGGCATCAGATTGGACAAAAGTATGAGAAACAAACAAGAATCAAATTGTGATGCCATTAAGGGAAAATGGAAACCTTGGAGGAAGAGCAAGCTTAGTTGGGAAGACAGTGGAGTTTGTGGTACTGGCGACTCACGCAAGGGAAAGTTGATCATCTCTGAGAATGAACGTAGACTGGAGTCCAGGAAGGAGATGAGAGTGGCAGCGTTAGCAGCAGAGGTTAGGTTTTACTGCAGTCTGGTACTAACTACATGGAATGCTGGGAGATTTCCCAGAAAATAAGTTTACAAGGGAGCATTGTGAAAGAAGGGCAATATAACTAGGGGAGCGGGAAGGGGTTGGAGCTTTGGATGGGTAGAGCACAACTGAAAAACAGTGTCTGCTGTTGACCCGAGCATCTGGGAAAATCTGTCTGAAGTGAGGGAGGGAAAGGTGAAACAGGCCCAATCCTTCCAGAGATGCCAGAAAACTGCCGTAGCCAGACGGTCGAACTAAAGAATGGGGATTCTCATGGGTGCTGATGCACTGAGAGGAGGGGACAGAAAACATGGGTTCCTGACGGACCCAGGCAGCAGGAGAACTGGGAAGAGTCATCCTGAAGGGTATCAGGGAGAGTGCTCATAGAGGGAGCAGGAAATGCAAGAGTCCAGTGGCCTGAGTTGACCCTAGTTTTCTGCAGCAGAGGAGAGCAGGGAAAAGGGAGAGCTGGATTACTTCTGGCCTTGAATCTGGGTCCACTTCCAATAAAGCAGCCTTCGAGATGTTCAGAAGCCAGTTCACATGTTCACAGTCCAGGTTCTGATTTAGCACTTGGGAGACCCCTTAGCTTTTAATATTGCTTTAAAGCATCAGCTTTTAGTTTTCATATTTTGTAAGAACCAATGAGAGTTAGTGGGAAACACAAAGACCGAGCTGATTTCCCAGAAGCAGACTGGTGAATGAGCTCACTGAGTTAAATGCACATTAGGACTCCACCCGTTGTTCTAGTCCCAGGAATGTTTTGCATCTAAACCAGAGCTTTGGTGAACCTCAAGAGCCCTATTTAAAAGACCACAAGTAGGGACTGCCTGGGAATGGCTTCAAAATAGCAGAAGGACTCTGAAAGGTCAGAAAGCACATTATTTTCGAAAGTTTATTAAAGATTAAATGAGTTAACATGTCAAGTGCTTAGGAGAGGGCTCAGCACACTATAATCAATCAATCATTCACTGTTAGCCACTACTGTTAACATTACTTCTCTATTACTTTCTTGAATTTAAGAAATACAATTTTCATTAAGCCACAAGAATAGAAGGACAAAATGTCAGAGGAAGGAACTTTTTTTTTTTGTTTAGTTAACTCTAATTAAAAACAAAAAAATGTGAGGATCAGAGAGATTACAGGAAATAACCAAGCTCACAGAGCTAGTGGCTAGGTGGGAATTTATGTCACAGTAGTCAACTCTCTGTATGTTGGCACAATTCGTTTTGTTGGCTGCTGTGAGGTTGTAACAAATGTTTTCCGTTTATTAATGAATTCATTTTTAATATTAATTGAGCTGTTTCTTGATATGGAACATTCTGTTAGGCCTGATGCCCAGGGAGGCAATGACAGGATGAGCTGGAAGAGAGGTCTGAATGGAAGGAGACGATAGAGTCTCAGTGCTAAAGAACCTTCTCCTTCCATTCTTAGCACAGAGGAGCAAAGGGAGTTGACCTGGTATTTGTTAAAATGAGTACAGCTACCTGGCTTCCATCTTGGGTGGTCCAGACAGAGAATCAGAGAATTACGTTACTACATCTGTGAAGGGCTTTTCCAATTAAAATGAAGACCAGAAGAATCACATAGTTCAACCTGTAAGGTTTTGTGTGTGTGAAGAGAAGAAGAGTGGAGGAAATAAAGGCCAGTACCAGGGAATATTAATTGCAGAGTATAAATCTAGTGATGCTTTGTAAAATAAAAGTATATAATCTACATTTATGCATTTGATATTTTGAACACATGCATAATATAAAATGCAAAAGATGATTTGAAGAATATATGCTAAATTAATGAAATTTTAAAATATGTTGGCACATTCGGCCACATAGATATTTTATATATACGTAGAGTCTATTATGGGTTATAATAAAATGTGTGCAACTTTGAGGAAATTGCAAGTTAACGAAAAATGAGAAATAAATGAATGGCCTATTAAGTCGAAATGAAGTTAATAAGAAAACAATCTAGGAAAGAAAAGATATCCTGAAAATTTTATGCTTCAAGAATATGTAATTAATGGCTTTCTGGCTTTAGCTGATTTGAAAGTATAAAGAAACATTTTACTATAATCTTTATGTTATTTCCAGAAGATATCCTCCCTTATTTTAATTCCACTGTCATCTGTGCCACAAAGTGGTTTTTAATCGTCGTTTTTCATGATTTAGACATGAAAACATAGAGGGTTAATGAAAATAATATTTGAAATTCCAACAAAAAGTAGAGCTTTGCAATTACAGCTCATCAATTTACCGGAAAACACACTTGGTTTCTGGATTCCATCCTCTTGGTCCTTCCTGGATTTATCTTTGATTTCCTTCTGGTAAATGTTTTGTTAAGTGGATAAATTACAGATGTTTATACTGCATAAATTCTCCAGATGATGCTGTAATTCTCCTAGGAATTCTGTCGTATCTTTATTATTCAAAACTCAAACTTAAAAACTAGTCTCTGAGAAGGCCTGGCCGCAGCATTGGTGGGATCAGCCAATAAGAAGGACAGCACAACTCTTTTTGGATTCCAAAAAAGAAATGGAATTAGAGACATGAGCATATGATTTTTGGCTGATTTAAACTCACTCTCAAGGGACAAACATATAAGGGGCCAGAGCACATGTATTTGGTACATTAGATATACATTAGTACAGTAACATCTTTTACTTTGAATGCCTATAGCTCTTGGGATGGGGAAAAAACTAGAAAACATAGCAACCAAATTAGAGCTACAAGTAAAAGCTTTCATGTTGTCTAATCCTGACAGCCAGGCATTATGAGAAACAGTGGGAATCTTAGATAATTATAATTATGTTTCACATTAACTACCTGGAATTAATTCCCACTTCAGAATTTTAATCTGATAGAGTACTCTCAATAAATATTGGGATATATGTGGGGCTGCGTGCACTGCATAATCAATATTACATTAACTCTATGCCAAGTCATTTAAAAAATTTTCCTTTCTATGAAAAATCTGAACTACAGGCCTTAAATTATTAGAGAGTTCACATGAAAAATTTACACTGGACATTTTAAATCTGAGAAAGTTTCAAGTCTTAGTGGCCTTTACTGTAGTATTAAAAAAGTCTTCACAGAATAAAACATAGATAAGAATTTTTCTTCTGTCTGAAGTGCACACATGCACTGCAGCTTGAACGTGTCCTGAGTTCAGGCTCAAAAAGACGCAGCACGATGGAATGGACTCAAGTGAAGACTGTGTGAGTTATTTGCATAGAAATTCAGGTGTAGAACTGATAATAAACAGTATTTCTTAAGACATTTCCTTATTTATCTGCTCTGATTTTAGCACGCCTGTTTTCTTCTTGTGAATCATGTTGAATGAGCATCTCTGACGAATGACTTCCCCATCCTGGTCTGCAGAGCGGCTCCCCAACGAGCTGCACTTGATTCCTTTTACTTTGGCCACAAAAAGAGTGACTGCAAAACCAATCTCTCATTTTCAGGGGGCTCTTTGTGGCCAGGATGGTCTCTGTTTTGTTGGAGAGCTTGGTCTTAAAAGAAGACAGACTGGGAGTTCATTTTATTAAACATTTGATAGTCAGCTATTTCCTGTCTCTCTTCCTCCTTCATTTTCTGCTTGGTGTGATTTTGGACTTGTCTGCTTCCTGGGCGAGGATGTGTAAAGCCAGGAATTCAGTTACATTCCCTCTTGCACTGTTCACATTGCTTGGCACAATACTTTGTACGCAGTGGGCATTTAATGCATATTTTCCAAATAGATAAATAGAAAATGTGATGAATACAATGCTAGCACTAAAATTTGCTCCAGTAGAATCAGTGTTGTCTAACAGACGAAGCTCAAATAAGTTATTTAACCTCTGTCAACAACAGATCCTTGCAGGATTGTTGTGACATGAATGAGACAATATAGATGCTTAATTAATGCTATTTTCATTTCAGCCAAATTATAGAAGTTAGAGGCAGTTCATTAGAACTTACCTTGTCTTTATTGGTTTTCATGTTTTACTTAATACTTAACAATACTACCTTTTTGATTTGCAAAAAGCATTTCTCAATCATTTATTAGTAACCCATGAACTTTATACATTATGAATAAAACTAAATGGATATTCAGTGAAACTCTGGTATATAAAATCATATACCTTATTTAATAATTTCTCTGAACACTAAGAGTTTTGATTATTGCATCCCCTTCCTTGCCAGCCTTCCTCCTAACTTCTCTGGTGCTTTTGATTTTCAACCACTGAAGATCAACTATAGAAAAGCTTGAACTCATTTGGCCTCATTGGGAAATGCTTGAGTGAAATTTCCAAATACCTTAAGTTTATTTTTTAAGGGTCCCACACTTCATTTTAACCATAACAAAAATTTCTCACTCTTTGCTTGCTATAGCTTTTTTGGGGAGAAATTTTTAAAAATTCAGAGAAATGAGCATACTCTAAGCCATCTTACTGACTCATGATGATAATTATGAGCATCAGCACTCTGGGATAAAGCTGTGGGCCCAATTAGTTGCTTCTATAGGAAACATTTCCCAAAGTGTGCTGTATGGAAGTGGTTGATGGATGTCCTTAGTAAAGAGGGTTGCATGGTTAAGTATCTTGGGAAATATAAGTTTGTAAAACGGCTCAGATTCTTGGTACACTGTGAAATCCTGAAACAAGGCAGAGCGTCTGAGGTGGCTCTGAAACTTATTTGACTAAGGAACAATTTGTTTTTTTTTAAAGATATCTTAAAGCATACCGCTGGGAAACACTATTTTATATTGAATGACTCCAGTGAGCTGTACTTTTTGAATTTAGTTTCTGTCTTTAAGAAGTTTCTCTCTCTTCCTGGACAGTGAAGCTGCAGGCTATGACATCCTGCCTCTGGCAACGCGCCTGGACCCAGAGGCTTTCCCCTTGGTGGTCTGGAAAACTAGTAAGACTCCAAGTATGAAATAAAGGCTCTCTTTGGAGCAAAAAAGCATGAGATGGAGTGCATGGACTTTCTGACATTAACTTAGCTTCTCGGATACATTTTATTTGTTTTCTGGTTTCTGTTTTTGTTCCTGATAGCTGAGGTTGTTGAATAAATGAGCTTTAGCTAATCCTGTTAGCAGCTAACCACATCTACCTTTCATTAAAAGAGGTATAAAACTTCCATTCAGACAAGAAAGGTTTGATTCAGTGGTGTCTACAAATCTAGCACCATGTATCCGTATACAACAGATGTAGCCAGCCACGAACCTTTCATTTAGACTTCTGGGGAGTCTAAACTTACCTCTCACATTCTGAGCCTTGAAAGCTATGTCTGGTTGTCTCCTCCCTACTCCCATCGCCACTCCAATCCATCTCCATGTTCGAATTATCCAGCTCCACGAGAAACTTTAAAATCTCAGGCTCCTTTCTTTGTGCAGGGATCTCCCTCCTTAATATTGTCTTGCTTGTACTCCACACTCACCATTCTGGCCTAAGCCTCTCACCTCTGCTCCTGCAGACTGACGCTCATCTAGCTCACAGGTATTCCTCCTCCTACTCACCCTCCCTTCTCCTTTCTGTTGAGGCTGGAGTATCTCCTGCCCCATCAAGAGTAACTTTTCTTTTCTCTATTCCCTCCACACCCAGAGATCTCCATTATGACCAGCATTCCTTGCCACCCGGATGTCGTGTCGCCTCTCTCACTCATGCCCTGAGTCCCAGGATGAGGTGAGAACAGGAGGGGTCAGCATCCTGGTTTTTGCATGTGAGTGGCCACCCTCTCTGAATCTCAAGAAAAACCCTCTTATACTCATCATTTCATTCTCTTAACAGTGCTACACCTATTAGTTACATCACAAAATCAAGTACTTTATTAGTTTTCTAATAAGCCCGCATGCATTTATCTTGTCTCCATAGCTGTGAGCTCCCTGAAGGCACACAATTTCCCCCTTATCTGATATCCCCTTATAACACACTAATCAGGGTGTGGAGTGGAGTTATCAGTGGTTATGGAACAGAGCAGTGATAACAGCCTGGCGGCCATCAGAAACCCATGATTTTGGCCTTGATATGGTGCTCTGGGCCCAACAGCCTGCCAACAACTAACTGAAACTTGATAGACGTATTTCTTGAGAGCGGTTTCTCGAATTGTCTATATGAATTGTAGGGCCAAAGTTGTTTAAGATCAGAAACAAAGGGAAATATCTGGTGTGTTTGAATTACCATCCCTGATTACTCTATTTTGATATATTAGAGATACAGCCATAGACTAGGAGTATATTTTGGATTACAAATTCCAAAACTCTTAAAATAATGGTAAGGTAGAAGAGACTATGAAATTATCTTGAGCTGGGTATATTTATATACTTTATATTAGAAAAATTTATTTTGATGGCTGATAATATCTAGATGTCATTAACTAATTATCTATAAATTAATTTCTCTTCTGCTGCCAAAGTCAGGCTCTTGTCTGGGGAAGGGGAGTGGGTAAATGAAGAGGCTGGGGATTGAGGACCATGATGTCATAGAAGACGATACACTCACAGCGAGCTTTAGGCTGTAACTGTGAATCATGTTAACTATCAAGTACAATATCTGCTTTTCTCCAGTCTATTCATATTTTACACAGAGTAATTATAATTAATAGACTTTCTTTGTTTAAACATATTTTGAATTGTAAAATGTATAATGAATTAGACTAAATTTTTTAACTGGAAAGAACATTAGGAAAAAGAAACCGTGATGTTAAGCCAATGGAAAGGACCACTTCAGAAATGCTCGGATATCAGCAAATTCACGTGGCTCAATCTAATAACATTTTTTATGATCCATGTGCTTTCATTTTTCTCTCTCACTCTTCTATAATTTGACTTTACAGAATGTGAAGCTGTGAGGGGTCAGCTCTCCTAGCACAGAGCTCTTTCCTCATGCCAACTGTCTTAAAGCAGAATGACTTACGAAGCACAGGAAGGCATCTGAATATGCTCATTAATTATATGGTGTCTACTCAGTGAAAATGAATTGTAAAATGACAGAAAAGTCATGTGAATATGTTTTAATTAACATCATCCCTTAATGCACACATCTCCATGTAATTCAAATAACACGCTCATAATACCATAGCAGAACAAGAAGAGAGTAGTGGGTAAAAAGAGTTACAGCAAAAGAGAGAGAGAGCACTTATCTGATGAATTCTGGGCTTGAGGGAGATTGGGAAAGGTCTATATCTTTTGCTATTTTACATCTCTTTTGATATTTGCTATTGGGTTAGATCAAACCCAGTAACTGTTATACTGTGGGGGCTCATTTTTTTTCTTTTACTTTGATTTTCCAGGTTGTACACTGTCATTAAAGCTGTAAATAAATTTGGTCCAGTGAGGACATATTCTAATGATCTTGTAAATGACAGATAAGTCAATGTTATAAACCCATTTTCTCCAGTGCTCTGTAAACTCAGAGCTAAGAGCATTACTATCACAAAGAGACAAGAACATAACTTGTCCTGTCTGCATCTGATGTTGGCAATGATTTCAGTTTAGAATTAGCCATTCTTATTTCTTTTAGGAAGTATAATCGACCACTTGTTCTTTTTAACTAGTATGAATGAAACAGTATATATAGTAATTTGTTTGATTGAGGTCTATGTGCATTTTTCTTTTACTGAAAATGGATTTTGATTTTATAGTACTAGATACAAATGAGTTCTGTAGCGAAAAGAAATGTCACATTCCAGCTAGTCATTTGTGGAGAGAGGAGACATCCCAGGCGCAGCCCTCTGCAGTATTTTTGGCTTTTAACTAATTGGGCTTATAAATCCTTCCTTCTTCTTGCCTTAGGAATTCATTCCTCTGTGCACTGCGCTGTTGCTGTATACCTCTCAGGAACTAGAAATATTAAACTCTCCTCTCCCCACAAATAACCCTTCTAGAATTTCACAGCCAGAAAAGACTTTTCTAACCCTGTGACTAGACATTAACTTAATTCTCATTGCCCTTCTGCAGGATATCTATATCAATATCTATTTGTACTTTTTATATCCGTTTGAATATTTGTTTTCTGAATTTGGAGAGAAAAATCTTTCTCTTGCTACCTCTGTCATGGATGAAGGCAACTACCCAACTTTGTCTCAAGCTATGGCATGCTTCTCTACCCAGCCTGGCATTCTAACATATCAGAGATTTGAGATTAAGTGGTTACATTTTTTTTTTTTCAGATTTTGAGATTCAGAATAATTTCTTTGACATTCACATGAGAACAACACTAGCCATGTCCTTTACTAAACAGCATTTACCAAGGGTCAAGGAGTTACACTGTTAGTTTATTCTTGGCTGTTTTTCATGGAAATTGATACAATTATTGAACAGGTGAATTTTCGAGCTGGGGGATCTCAGATATAACATGAATCACAGTTCACTTTACACATAATGAATGTGAGTCACATAGACATGGCATAAAATGCTTAAGATCAAAGGGCCACTTATGCCGTCCAAAAAACATTGACTTCCATAATAAAGTGGTAAAGAAAAATTTAGATGATTTTATGTGTCTTTTTGTTTCAGTGTTTTAACTCAAAAGACCAAGTGCTGGCTTGATCTTCTCCTGCAGGGAATGGACGGACCTACTGGATGGGTATTTCCACTGTGACACTGCCACAGGTTGGAGCAACACGTAGTCTTTTCAGGAAATTAGCACTTTTGAAAACTTGAGTTTTCATGATTTTGCTAGTTAGTTTAAAATATTTCTGAGAATTGGGGCTGGCCCTATGGCCGAGTGGTTAAGTTCTCGCACTCCGCTGCAGGCGGCCCAGTGTTTCGTTGGTTCGAATCCTGGGCGAGGACATGGCACTGCTCGTCAAGCCATGCTGAGGCAGCATCCCACATACTGCAACTAGAAGGACCCACAACGAAGAATATACAACTATGTACCGGGGGACTTTGGGGAGAAAAAGGAGAAAATAAAATCTTAAAAAAAAAAAATATTTCTGAGAATAAAATGTGAAGGCAATTTTGCTATATATATATTGGCTTATATAGGGTTTCTACTTTTCTAGGACTTTGAGAGTTCAGTAAATAGGAGATGGAAGATCTCCTCAGAGCTGAGAGAAGCAGGGCCCTAGCATTCTTGTAACTGTTTGCATAGCCAGTCTGACTAGAAGATTCCTTTCCCTCATGCCCTATGTTCTCAGTGTCCCTAAATCTTCACTATATTATGTTGAACCATTTCATAATTGCTCCAAATGGTCAAATATCTACCATGTCAGATAGTACCACACCTAGTTATATAGTGGGAAATTTCTGGGGTTGCAAGGCAAAATATTGAATCTTACATAAATTGAAGACATTTAAGAGCCTTTTCCTGTGATGTAGAAAATGATTAAGCAGAAGTGAGTTAAGAGAGAAGAAGGACGAAGAAAGCAATGTGGGCGAGGTCATACCAAGCATTGACTTAACTGTCGACTGGAGCGATCCTTTGCTACATGCAGAGCTTTAAGTCAGAGAAAAAATCTTTTCCCATCAGACCAAACATTTAAAAAAGTCACCTTATATACAGCTAAACTTTTGTTCAAACATCTGAGCAAGGGGAGTAGAGCGCTATAACCACGTTTCACAGTATTCAAACAGTAATAAGCTTACTTCTGAAAAATTAAATACAGACCGGTCCCTTCCCCCTCATCTAAAGTCACATCAATAGATGCCCTGTTTCGGTACTTCATTACTCTTACTTATATTTAATAACTATGCATAGATTCTTTTATATATCAATTCTTCTTACATAGAAAATAACACCATTCATTTAAACAAAAATATGCAGAATACCTACCATGTGTCAGGTACTCGGGAAATAGGATTCTATAAGACTGAATTGGTTTCTGACCTGCCTATCAACCCCAAAACAATACAGGCAAATAAGAAATGTGAGAAGGACTTATTTCCAATCATTGAATTCAAGTCATTGAACTTAGTAACATGGTTACACATTCGTTTCACTGTTGACATTCGAAAGCATTGCTTTTTATCTGTCTTACCTGAAGGATCTTATCGCCAGGCTGCAGCAGGTTGGATGCTGGTCCGTCAGGCTGAACCCTAGTAACAAAGATACCCTATAAGTCAGAAGTAACAGAGGTTAGGATTCTATTATCGAGAACTAGGCCTCCTTAAAACATTTTTCATTCACACAGAAAATAGTGAAAACAGATTAAAAATAATATACATATGTAAGCTTCAAAGGTTAATATACTATTTTAGGCAAGGCAACACTCTAAACCAAGTTTAAGAAAAGAACATATTTACTTACATTAAAAAAGCTCGTCTTGTTTTTAAAGTGCACTTATGATTTATAAATTAATCTCAGGGCATATCCTTAATTTCTTTCTTAAATAATTTGAACTATGGTACTAAACTGTCTTTTGTACAACTTCTGAAATTATCTTAAGTAATTATTCTTCATTGAAAATGTCTCCTATTTGATAGGTTGCAAATTCAATGTACACTTTAAAAACCTTACTAGAATTACATATAAATACTTGTTTATTTTGATGAGTATTACTTTGTATGTACTGAGAATTTTAATACAAAATATACATGAACAAATTAAACATAGGAAAATTCAATGTGCATTTTAACTATAAAGTTTATGACTACACAGTTACAAAATCCCTAAGGTGATTAATTTAGTTCATAAAAAAATCAAATTAATTTTGCTGCTCATGTATATAAAGCAAACATTTATCGAAAGTCTCCCATATGCCAGGTCTTGATCGCTAGTGTTACAGAGATACACAGAATATAATTCCTGGCTTCAATGAGCTCACAATATAGTGGAAGAAAAGTCAAGAAAATCAACGATTATAAACCAGTGTGACAAGTGTTATGATAGAGATATAACAGATTATTTAAAAAGGTATAACAGATCATTTAAAAAGTCTGGGTTTCCAGGAGGAGAAGACACCTGGAGCTGAATCATAAAGGACAAGTAAAAGGTGGCCGCACAGATAAGGGGAGGAAGGGTAGCCCAGATGGAAGGGAGAGCACACACGAGAGCAGGAGCACCTGTCACACTCAGGAAACTGTGAGTAGTTCTATGATGACTGCAGGGGTGGGGGAAGTGTGTGAGTGGATGCGGTTGGGAGCGTGGGAGAAGATCAGCCAAAATGTAGGTTGGGGCTAGATCAAGACGGGCCTTTAATAGACATGTTCATCAGTTTGGGGAGCTACTGAAGTATTTTAAGCATGATGATGACAAGATTCTAATTAATATCCTAAGAATGAACTGATCAATGATAAACAAAATGTGTATATCTACTTGGTGGAATATTATCTGGCAATAGAAAAGAATGAAATACTGACAACATTGATGAACCTTGAAAACATTATGCTAAGTGAAAGAAGCCAGTCCCCAAAAGGCCCCCTACTGTATGATTCCACTTACATGAAATGTCAAGAAGAGGCAGATGCACAGAAATGGAAAGCAGATTGGCGTTTGGTAGGGGCTGGGGAGCAGGGGAGGGGAAACGACTGTTAATGTGTACAGAGTTTCTTTCTGGGGTAAAGTGTTCTGATTTTAGATCATGGTGATGATTGCACAACACTGTGAACATACTAAAACCCACTTAACTGTATACTTTAAAAGGATGAATTTTACGGTATGTGAATTCTATCTCAATATAGCTGTCACTATTCTTTAATTCTAAGAAGTATAATAGAACAGAAGATAATATTTTTATGTTTTTGCCTGTCATTTAGAAAATCATCTCATTTGCTGATCTGTAAACTTAATGACTCTCACTTACACCCATAACTTTGTGTGTGTGTGTGTAAATGGTTTAACAAACAGACCCTAATTAAAATACTTCTTTGTGAATTTTCATTTAGCATTTCAGATCTTTATGAAACTTATTAATTTAAGGCTTTTGAATAATTTTAATTTTTCTCATTTTAATCTGTTTTCCTTCCCATTTAAAGATGACACTATGGACAGGCATCAAAATCCTTAGAGCACTGCATAACTTTTAACCAGTAATTTGACTTCTAGAACTTATCGTAAGGAACTAAGTGGACAAGTATACAACATACATTTATTTAATATGCTCATCATATTATTTTTAATAATAAAAATTACAAACCACACTTAAATGTCTAATAACAGAGGATTGATTAAATAAATTATGGTAAATCCATACAATAGAACGATATGTGGTCATTAAAACTAAAGTCCTAGATGGTGGATATACAGGTACGCCAGTGCTTAGTGAGACAAGCAGGTCCTAAAATGTTAAGTGTGGTAGGATACTATTTTTGCTGAAACATGTTTATATGCATATCTGTGTGAGAAAATATCTGGAAGGACATACTCCTACCACTAACAGTGGTTGTACTGGGTGAGACATTATATATATGGATTTTTTTTTCTTTTTGCATGTCTATGTTTTCTAATTTTTCTACAATGATTGCATACTACTTAGAGCATTAAGAAAATAACAATAAAAACTTAAAAAGTCTTTAGGTTAATGGCTTCACTTTCAGAGTGACGCTTAAACAGCTGTTTACTTTGGTCAATTCAGTTGTACAAATGGTCGATTAACAAGGAAAAAGAAAACGGGTTGTTTGAGAAGGACAGTTGAATAGGGCACAATGATTAATCCACCAGACCAGTGAATCGCACTGGTTGTGGAGACAAATATAATCCCTACAGTCCTGTTCACACTGGGCCCAGAACTCTCATTCTCCATCAATCCAGGAGACTGTACGTGCAACGAGTCCCTCGGTCGCCCCTCTCTTTGCTATTGGGGTCTCTGTACAACAGGTGGAATGACACTATTGCCCCAAATAAGCCACACCATCCCTGGCTGCTGAAGGTGAAGTTGTTCTGACTATTATTTTATCCCAGCAGTCAAAGTCTGTGCTACTTAGTTAATTTTAATTGCCTTTCTTCAGCTCATTGTACAGGAACAATTTCAATAACGTTTGTGTGAATCCAGACCATAAGAGCTAAATTATGGCCATCATATCTGCAATGCTGGGAGGAACTAGCAACACCCCACAACCTGACTGCTGAAAGAATACAAATGTGGTGTCTGTGGCAGGTTTAATTTCATCCATCACAAAGCTCCATGGGATTCAACTGCTGTTCTGAAGACTTGCTTTGAAATTACTCTTACGGTGGCCTGAGTCTTCCCAAGCATTTATTGCTGTTTTCTAAAGCTTTAATATTTTCTTCAATCAATAAATTTCATCAACTAAGAAACTGCTACTGTTCATTGGTATAGTTTTCTTTTTCTCTCTATATCCTACCAGCCAGCATACTGCCACATTAGTTGAAACAGATAGCAATGAGTATAATGTTTGATAATAGTCTGTGGCATTCATTATTTGTGGAGGTGGAATGTTTCCCAAAAGACTGCCCGCAAAGGCCAGTGACCTGGTTTTTCACTTTGTTTATGTATATAAACACTGCCATATGAAAGAGATCAAATAACTCTGAACCCATTTTGTGGTCTCTGTTATGATGAATATTGATGAGAAATATCAAAACTTTGACATTGTTTTGAAAAAGCTCATGGTAGCTATGTGTCGTTCTTTCAACAAATTCATTTTATTCTGAGACTTGAAAGAATACTTTGGCACTAATGACAGAATTTGGTAAGGAATCATCAGACTATTCATACTCTGAAAATTAGAACACTAACTTCCTACTGTTTGGTAAAAAGCCATTTCCTAACTTCAAAACAGCAGTAAGCCATCTTGTATGGCGATCAAAGATCCAAATCATGGCATCTGATCAATTTTATAACTCCGCTGGCAAGATCTAAAATATGTAGTTTCCTGTAACATTTGGTAGAGTGCTAAATGTGGGACAAACTAGCATGGAATACATTCAAAACTAGTGAAACGACCTAAATACCTAAGGCTATAGCAAAACCATTTTGCTCAAGGAATGAAAATACCTCAGTAACTCTTTTTCAATGAGGTATTAGCTTTTTGCTGCTGCTGTAACAAGTTACCACAAACTTAGTTGCTTAAAACATCACAAATTCATGATCTTACATTTCTGTAGATTAGAAGTCCAACACATGTTTCACTGGGCTAAAACAAAGTTCTAGGCAGGGCTGCATAATTTTCTGGACTCTCTAGGGGAGAATCTGTATCCTTGCCTTTTCCAGCTTCTAGGAAATGTCCACATTCCTTGGCTCATGGTCCCCTTCTTCCATCTTCAAAGCCAGTAGTTGTGCACCTCTCTGACTTTTCTTCTGTATTCACATCTCCTTCTGACCACAGCTGAGAAAGAGTCTCTGTTTTTAAGGACCTATGTGATTAGATTGGGTCCACCTGGATCCAGGATAATCTCCTCATTTCAAGATCCATAATTTAATCTCACCTGCAAAGTCTCTTTTGCCATTTAATGTAACATATTCACAGGTTCTAGGAATGGGGATGTGGCTGTATTTGGGAGGCTATTTTTCCTGCCTTCCACATAGTGTAAGAAGTGGATCAGAGCACAGCCCTGGAGTTAGCCTGTCTATGGTCCACCATTTATAAATTGGTGACCTTGGGAAAGTTAATTAACTTTTGTGTGCTTAACTCCTCCTCATCAGTCAAATGAGTATAATAATGGTACATACCTCGTAGTTATTAGATTAAGTGAGTGAATACATACAATATACTTAGAACAATGGCTGACACTCACTGTAGGATCAATAAATGTTATTATATTATTGAAAGTCTGAAGGTTGAGCTATAATCCAAGGTCTTTTTATCCAGCAAAGTCCCACTGAGAGGTTCTGAGTCTCCAAGTGAACCAGGTTTGTTATCAGGAAATTCTTCTTTACTCTCAATCTGGAGTAGATGGAAAGGCCAACATTTGTTTTCTTTCACTTGAATTCCCAATAGATAAGAGGATTTGCATTTCTTCTTTAGGGAGGGGATGAGAAGAGGGTTGTAAAGTCTCTCCTTTCTCATCCGTGGTTTTCTAGTGGTGGCTCTCAGTGACAATGGCTCCAATTATTGTTCACTCAGTAGACATGGGTCTCAACTAGAGGGCTTTCTGATGGTTCTTAGTAACTCTCAGGGGCTACTTCCTTTGGTGGCATCAAGTCAGGAGCGTCAGCTCTTTATAGTAATGTCTGCTGGAATCCAGCTGATGGCTTATGGCATCTCTGAGTGTATTTTTCTGATGTCTCCCACCTCATAACCAGCTCTCAGGTTCCTTAGTGGCTTGACAGCACAATGGTTTTCCCTTAGCACCACCTCTAGAGAACTCACAACCGAGCAACAAGGTAAGTGCTGCAGCTCTTTCAGAAGACTAAGTCTGTGCCCTCCTCAGACACCAGTACCTGGGAGTGCTGGAGACACAGACCCCATGCACCCGCGCATCACAGAGGGACCCTCACAGGTCTGAACCACAGCTAACTGAGAGAGGGCTGGCCAGATGCTACGAATAGGCACGACCTGTTGCCATTTCATATTTCTTCCCCATTTTTTTAACCAGTCTCTATGTAAGTCATAAACGGTTTTTCCAAAAGTACCCATGATGGGCTTTTAAAAAGTTTTACCTTTCACAAGTAATTTTGGAAAAGCGTGAGTATGGGAGGTTTTTCACAGTGTTAAGATCTGCCCTTGTCGTACTAGTTACCCTAGCCTATATACCTGTCGACATAAACCTTAAAGGACTCAGAAAGTTAGTCTACAAGGCCAACATTTAACATTCTAACTTTAGAGGAGAAAGGAACTTTATATGGCTGTTTAATGATGAAGGTGCATGACTGTGACAGTCTCAGCTATTGTAAATGCAGACACCAAAATAGAACTTGTCTTAACGGAACTGCAACTTGAATTTATGAAATATGCTTTTCTTTAAAATTCCGAAAAATCTTGGCTCTAGCAGATGCTAAGAAATTGGTTTCTAGGAAGGCCATATCTCAAATAAAAATTGCATGCTATTACAATTCTGAACACACAGGTTAAATATTGTAGAATATAGTATTTCATGCTTTCATATAATTGTGAAAGTTCAAGGAGTGCTTCTGGAGGAAAAACTGACTCATAAAAATAGCAAATATAGCCACTGATGCAATAGATTTTAAGGGGAAACTTTTTTTTTTTTGCCAAAAATGTGGCAGTTTCTTTTCATGAACTGGGCAAGGTTAACAGGAAGCTATGTTGCAACTCACAGAAACAGCATTACACATACACTATAGACTATTTACTTAATCTTTGTGATTATTAGAAGATGACACATTAAAGACAAAGGTATTATCAATAGTTTTTGTCTCTATGAATCAAAAGTGTGATGACAAGATATTTTAAGGTTAATTGCTGAGTGTTAAATCTTAGGCTTTGAACAATTTGCTACCTTAACAAGTGAGGAATTTATATGTAGCAAGAGAAGAGGTTTAGCCCCTGGCCAGAAGAAACCAGAGAAGGGAGAGGGAGGGAGACAGGGAAGGGAGGGAGAGAGAGAAAGAAAAAGGGGCGTTGGCAGCTGAATACAATGCTTCCATGTATGACTGACTGATCTTTAGGTGACAAATGAAATGTAAAATCCACAAAAGATGGACAGAAAGGAGAATTACTTAAGAAACCTAGAAAATTTGTGCCTCAAAAGACAGAGATACCAATAAAAATTCTACAACTGACCAAAGTCCTCTAAAAATTTAACAAAAATCTCATGCACAGATATTTAAAGAAATCTCGAACTCTCTTTAACAAATTTTTAAATAAAGTAAATATTAAAACAGAAATCACTTGGTTGCATTTGTAAAAAGAATTAATAATAATGCATTGGGGCAAGAAAGAGACTAATAAAACCCAGAGAGATTGACTGTGTGATGACAAAGACCTTAGAGGCCATGTGGCGGGATAGCCTAACAGAAGAAATGCATACTTTTTGCTCATTAGACCCGCATCGTCCTTTCAGGCCACTGCAAAGGTTTATTTAGCAGCCAAATAAAAAATACAGTTTTCAGATACTGCTCTTTTGACTTGCTAAAAATGTCCAGTAAGTAAGCAGTTCATCCTCTTTTATCTGTGATTATTGTTAGAAATGACAAATTGACTTCTAGAATATTTTTAATTGTTTGATACTGATCATCATGTGCTATGCTTTTTGGGGAATCTGAATATAAGAATTAAAATTATGTTTGGCTTTGACTTTGGTTACTTTATAATTATAACTTTCCTTTTTTTAATTGCTCCAGTATTCCAACTGTTATCTAGCAATTAAACATCTCTGGGATGTCTGTCTATATCTGACTTAAAGTACCTTTGTTTCCTGTTTATTTTTTGAGCTTAAAAAAGAGTTTCCTTCATTTGATTTTCATATTTTCTTTTAAAAGTAAATGATCACACTCCTTCACATACTGTCTTTCCAGATTTCTTGCCTCTTTGGGAAAAATAAAAGAAATATTTTCCATTTCTTTTATGAATTCTTCAGAGCTTGTATTTAATATAAGACCTCAACTGGTGGTGAATATTGGATTGCTGAGCTTCATACAATCTACTGATTCTGTCAGGGGCCTTAATGGCTTTTCTTCTCAGCTTCATACATAGCATAAAATAGTAGAAACTGTTAAAAACAGGAGTGAGTAACTGTAGGTGGCTGTGGATTCTCCTTGCTAGCTATTCCTAAAATAGTACCGGAAATCAGCTCTCTGATTACCATCCTCGCAGCCTCCCTCAGAGCCCCTTCAAATGTGAAAGTTTTTGACACTATCTATACCATTTCAAAATAACCAATTGGAAAGTCAATTCAAGAAGTTCAGTCGAAACTTTTTTTGTCATTTTATGCTAAAATAAGGTTTTTGAAGTGAAAAACTGCTTTATTGTTCAGCTACATTCAGTCAAACTATGATTCTTTTAGATCTTTATGTGGTTTTATATAATGCCTAACACATGATTGTATAGTCAGACCACACTAGAAGTATTTCTTAGAGGTGGCAGTAAAATCAAGAGCTCACAAAGGCCAGTGGCAAATGCCCAGAAGACACTACGGCTGTGAATTCCTGATGCACTGACTGATAAAGTGGCTCTAAGGCCACGGCTGTGCATTGGTCCTGCGGGGTGGAATGAAAAAGGAGAATTTCTTTTTTTCAGTTTTTAGTCTCTATATTTCTACATTATTTGATACAGTGGCAATGTTTTCATTTATTACCTGTGTAATTTTTTAAAAGGTGCAGGTTAAAGAAAAAGGACTGCGGTTGCACACAGCTGAGACTAAGACTGTGTTACGGCTTTAAAGGTCGATGATTTTGTCACCCAGAGCATAAGCATGGAGACTGCCATGTGGCTGATGAGTGAAAGGGAAGCAGTGCACACTCAGAGGAAGGGACCTCAGTCAAAGTGGTTCTGGATTCTCTGTCTCTGACACGCTCACTTCATGGCTCAGAGACGGACACCTTCAGAGAGCTGAAGCTACCGAAGCTGGTGTGTGCAAGTCATACAAAATCGAACATATGGTGGGTTTTTCTTGCACTATAGAAATAAGCAAAGCTTCCCAAGTTTAGGTATCCCAGAAAACCAGTCACTCAGAGTCAAGGTAGAAACATTTTTTTCAAGTAGGACGTAGAATTAACACATGATTTTTTTCTCTCAATAAACAAAGAGACCTCAGTATACCTTGATAAACAGAGATTAACAAAAATTTAAGATAGGATTCCTCTTGCATCATTTTAATGTTAGCCCAACACTAAAAGAGGTTGCATTCTATT
This sequence comes from Equus quagga, assembly GCF_021613505.1. Taxonomy (NCBI): domain Eukaryota; kingdom Metazoa; phylum Chordata; class Mammalia; order Perissodactyla; family Equidae; genus Equus; species Equus quagga. Next base: position 8,200,467 of record NC_060284.1, on the reverse strand, counting down.
CCTACTAATAAATGTCCTTGAGGGTTCCATGACAGCGCCTTGTTATGGGAATGTGGTGTGTGTATGGTGATGGGGTTTGACCAACCAGGTTTCAAATACAGCAAGTAGTTTGCTACTCTGTTATACTTAAGGAAATAGAATTAGTTACTAAGACCATGTATAGCTATACTAATTATACTGCAAAGATGACAGGTAATTAAATAAATGCACATTTGTAATTTCGTAACTTGTACAATACCCAAACTGTTATTACTTACTCCTTAACCTAGCTTTGGATTTATTAAAAAATATATATTTTAAATATATTTTATTAAATTATATATATATATATTGATAACACACTCTAAATTCTGATCTACTAGTCTAACTTTCCAGCATAGTTTCCTTCAGGTTAACTTGCTCAAGTCTTTCCTAGAAACAAATCTATTCTCATCTGTTTGTAGCTTTCCCCCAACTCATTCAAAGGATCTTAGGGAGAATTTAAGTTGGAATTTACAGAACTTAAGAATCAATTCTTTGATTTCTCATCATTTCTTCACACACTCAAAAAGAGAAAGATGACACAATGAAAGTGATTTGCAGTTACCTGGGTTTCTTTTTCACTTGTCTTAGATTCCTCTGATCTAATCTGTTGTTACCTGACTTTTTTTCCCCATCTAAAAGTGTTCACTCCAGACTTCTCTGCTCCTTCTGATCAATATCTAGTTTAGCAAACCACTTTCTTCGGCTACCAAAGAACACAGATTTGGTTCAATTAGTGATTGCTGTCTCTTAGACAGACTAGGACTGTATTTGTAGACTACAGCAGTGTCTTTTTTTAAAAGAAAAAAATTTAATCAGAAAAATTATAAGGGTTTAAAAGCATATTTAACTGGGTCTCACTGCAAAACTGCCATCGCCAATTTCCAGGTCCATACCAGAGTATCGGCTGCTTTGGCAAGCCCTCCCGGTTGATGCCATGGTTGAGAGCACTCAGGTTCTAGGGCAGTGCTTCTCACTGATGGAAGCACATGAGAATCTCTGGTACTAAAGGACTTTTAGTCTGAAAGATGAAAAAGATCTATTGTTTTCATAATAGGGTAACGGACACTTTTGAGGACCTGCCCAGATTATCAGATTGGTGCTCTCATCCCGCAGGTGCTGCCGACAGCTGGCATCTGACACTTCTCTTGAAAATCACCCGTGGGCCGGAGCCTCCCTACTGGGAAATGCTTGGAAGGTTACACCCTCCGCCCTGGGGGTGGCCTGCAGCCAATGACTGGTACCAAAGTACAGAAGGCTGTTTCCCTCCTCAGGGTGAGACAGCTCTGCGGTACCACTCACGCGCCAGAGCACCCTATGCAATCAGGCTTCCACTAAACCCACACCTCTGTCCAGTTTCTTCCCCTGCCCTATCCTGCATCCCTCATTTCCTTATAGATTTCATCTGAGAGCAATTCTTCAATTAACCGCTTGTACAAAAATCCCCACCTCCAGCTCTGCATGCAGGGGAACTGACTTTAGACAAATACAAACTACAAAAATTAAAGCTCTGCACTATCCTCTCCCATGATAGGGACGTGAAATTCTCTGTTTCACTTACAAGTGACTCTTTGGAAGCTAGAGTCAGGAGAAATGTACCCCCACTCCCAGCATAGCACCATTTTGGGGGTGGAATGGGGGAAAGTGGATGATGATGTTATTAAATACATATTACTGAGATATATCTCAAATGTATGGGTAAATAAAAAAAGTTAAACAATATTGCTACAGGCAGAGACCTGGCAGTTATTCCTTTTATTTATTTTTTGTTTTGTTTGATTTTGTTAATTTGGCTTCATAATGTTTCCACGAATTCTAGTTGGTTGTAACATTTTCAAGAAAGAAACTAGAAATACTATGAGGTCCCTGGAATACCACTTAAAACATGTGGTAGTAATTTTGCAAATGGAAGGGAAAGATTTTATACACATCCCAGAGAGGTGTACTAATTAACTTTCTCTCATTGGTGGACTTGTCAGTTCTTGTTGCTTATTACATAAGGTATTATTTATGAACTAGTTTTAAGCGATTTCATATTTTGATTGAGAAGTGTCTGACATTTTTTCAATGAATAGTAACAAACTTAAAAAAAAGTCTCTAAAACCTTTCTAACATCATTTTTTGTCTGCTTGTTTTGTTCCATGCTAAATGGCTAAAATGATGCAGAAGATAGAACATAAATAATATGTAACTGTAGAAACTAACAGAGCTGGCTATGCACTTGGGCTTCAATTGAAAAATGTTTTACTTATTGTTACAAAATATCACAAAGTGATAGCAATCTCAATTCTAGTGATCTGCTAAACATATTGTTAAATTAAAATGTTGCCATCCATATTCTTATTTAAAATGGTACTTTGAAATCACCTTATTTTTTCATATGTATGCCCTAGTAGTACTTTCATGAAGAACCAAGCCTGCGTTGAATTTTATTATATTCTTTCATAAGCTGAAATCCATGTCTTGTTTATATTATAATGTCTAGACACCGACATTATCCAACTATCTAAAGTACACTGCCATGCCTTTATAAAAAGCTTCATGTAAGTGGTCACATCTGTAGGAATCCTTTCAATAGGAGATTGTAAATTCTCTTATCAATGTTCCTGAATAGATCAGGATTTTTTCTCACCATATAAGACAAAGAAAAGAGCAGGCAAAGCCACATTTTTTTATTAAAAAAATCTCATTTTTAACGTCCTCAAACAACCAAATGGCATTCTGAACCTCAAATTGCAATGTGACTAAGATGCAGCTGAAATAATCAATTGTTTTGTAAAATAATTTATGGTTGGTGTTTATTTTTAAAAATTCAGTTTTATATATATAAAAAAGATCTGTTTCAATCCCTTCCTAAATTTAGTCCAAAATGCAGTGTATAACAATATTATCTCTCTCCCTTGCTCCTGAATGTTCCTTTCACATGATTCAAATTACTTTGCATTGCATAATCACTTGGAGTAGAATTAAGGATGGGATAGATATATAAATTACATTATAAAATGAATTTAGAAATATCTAAAATAAATCATATTTGTCTAGTGGTTGTGCAAAACAAAGAAAATGTGTTATATGTAGCTTAATATTTATGTAGTAAATATAAATCCTACTCTATGTGTTCCAGACTTTTATACCCATACAGGATAAGAAACAGACATATGGTATGGACCTTTTTCATAAGTCGAGAGCATAGCTTTTGCAACCTTTTGTTTATGACTCACGCAATGTCATGGAGGAAACCTGGAAAATTATTCTTGTGCATTTTTGAATTTGCCACTGCTAAGCATGCCTCTGGGTATTGTGACCCCTGCGTAAAGGTATCAAATAAATGCTTTTATTCTGAATGTCTACACCTTTTTCTCTTCTTAATATTAATCATATAAAAAGTTTTATTTGCTGCAATACCCATCTCCACACAAAGAAAAAAGTCCCATTTTTTTCTCGGAGTGGAAGGAGGGTCGTAAGTCCTGTTTCAGGCCATTTTGGCACCTGGAGTTAATCTTTTAGAAGTGATGTAGAACAAAACCTAGTAATTTATCCTGAGATTCGAGAACATTTATTTAGAGTTTATTGGTGATCATATTTGAGCTTTGCCATGCCTCCGATATTCTTCGTTGGTTTGGGATTTTACTTGTACCATAGGCAAATTAAGGCATTTGAAAAAAGAACAGGAATTTGATTCTTCTATCATTTCTGTGTCTACAGGCAGATTGTTCAAATCAGCAGAAGTACAGGTGGGCTCTTTGGCATCCACCGAGCATGGGTGTTTATGATAAAACTGCCGAGAATAGGTGATTTTTTGGTTCCAATGCTCCAGTATGAATATTTCCTGCTGTCGAGTGTTTTGAGGATAGCCATAATATAGCTTTCATTTTGGTCCTATGGCTAGATAATTGCACGTGCGACTGTTTAGTAATATACCTTTAGAGCATATAGAGAAATGGGTTATGAGTTTTCTTTAATATCTTTAAACTCTATGAGTTTAGTCCTTCCTCCTCAAATGGCAAGGAAGGCTATAGTCCCTGAACGATGAACTATGTGAATGCATCATTAAAAACTGATTCATTTTCAGAGTCTTGGACTGCCTTATGAAGTCATTACAACAACCCAGTATCAGTAACCCATTAATCCGATCTCTTCCTTTTAACAATGTCCTGTAGAAACTGCATGGGTAAATTAATTGAATTTTGCAATCATGAATTATTATTTTCTGACCATTTAAATACAGGCAAAGATTATAGTGGTTTGTTCCATTGGCAAACTCAGCACTCTAATGATACCTTAGTCCAAAAGTCATATAATTGCTTAGCAATCCACTGTGTACAGTATGCTTCTAATTATCTAGGTTCAATAGAGAGTACATGCTGACTTCCAAGGACTTGTTGAAGCAGATATCTAGACTATGACTAATTAGAGGGCTCTGTAATACTTTCAATATTAGAATATCATATTAGTCTCAACTCTACAGGGTATAAATTTGTCAGTGGCTCTTCTGCTAAGTGCTATCTGCAGATAGAGGCATGCATCATAGTACTTCGTAAGAGAAAAGGATTTGGAGTCAGATCAATTTGGGCTCAAATCTTGTCTGCCACAGATCAGCTAAACGACCTTGGACAAGTTAATTAAACCCTCTGAGCCTCAGCAAAATGGGAAATACTACTACTTAACTAATATAAGTTGTTATGAAGATCAGATAAGTTCATATATACAAACAGTCTAGCACCGTGACCAACACATTGTAGATACTCAATAAAAGGCTATTATTTTTATTACTTTTCTTATTATCATCAGATTTCTTGGATCAAACTCTTTCATGTCTCCGCAGCATCTTGCCATCCTGACAGCAATGTTTAAACCACATACATCATGGCTTCCATCCCCTTCACTGGGAGGGCAGAGGCAAGCACCAGATAGGGCCATTTTCCTGCAGTTTTTCACAGTTCTCTCCTTCTAAGCATGTAAGAGCATTTTTCACCAAAATAATAGGCTCCATGATGAATGAATTGGGTTGTTCTACTACTAGGCATTGTTCTGACAATGCTGTGACTTGCAGGACTAATTATGCTCTGTTTAACTCGAGGATACGATATTTGTTTAGGACTACCTTGGGGTCTTTGAGAGGAGTTAAGTTTGCAAGACCAGATGCCATTCTAAATTTCCAGTCTGGTACAAAACTGTCCTCGTATCTGGTTTAATCCCCAAATTTTCTCTAAAGCCTCAGTTAAGTTTTGGGCTGTCTCAAGTGTTTTTCTGCAATAATCTCACACTACCGTAGGATTTAAATCGGAACTTCTGCCAGACTGAACAACACAGTTCACTTCTGCCCCAGTCCCACACTCCCAGCCTTTTGGGTTGACTACTTCCTGCTTTCTCTATCCGGCTGTATACCAGGTAATCGGTTTGGATCCTATCTCACTCACATTGGCCTTGGCATTTGGCTGAAATGATAGTTCCTATCAATCATAATGAAGCAAATGGAACAAATCTATTGGCTACTTTAGAAAGTCCTAAATGCCACTGAGACATTCAGATATCTTGGGTACTTAGAATTTTGAGTGGCACTATAAAACATTCAAACATTCATGAACAGTAAGTAAAATAATATAGTGTGCTTCTGAGAACATTTCTAATCCATGACTTGTTAACTGGAAGAGAGTTTGTATCATATTAAAGTTTAAGCTTTTGTGTGGCTAGGACTCCTTATAAAGCATCCACCTCCAACTCATTGGAGGTGGAATGTAAACATCTCTTTAATTAGGTTCTTCTCACCCTCAGCTGTAAATTAGCCAGTCATGAAAAAACAATTTGTTTTTCAACATTAGAGAGAGAGATTTTTGAAGTTCATTTTCATTTTCTTACTGCTTGGTATTTTTGGGTTGGTATAGGCATTGGGTTCTACTCTAAATTTTATGCAACTACTACAAGAATGGGGCACTGGGGATAAAGAAATGCAACTGAATTTCCAAGAGATTAGTGCCCCTTCCTTCTTAGTGCATTAAATTCTTGTATAAATTGTCAGAGCCAATGTCTTTTAACTAAGTATCTCTCATACATTTGGCGTGACAACAAAAGTGGTCAATAAATTAGGAGCAGTCTTGAAAGTCTTCTGCAGATTTGGAACTTCTAATTACTCCCATCAATTTTACAATAATAGAGAATCACTTTTCAGTTTGTGAAGTGTTTTAGAGAGTAATCAGGCAAAGAAAAGTGCTTTTGGGGAGAAATATTTCAATGGACACATTATGCAATTCAAGCTCTATATCTATTGCATTTAACCAAAAGAGCAAATTATAAGATCATAGCAATAGTTCAGTCTCAGTAGAGTCATCAAAATGTTACAGATGAGAAATTAAATTCATGGTTATAAAGTGTTGATATTCATCATAGTGGAAGAGTTACAGGCGATGTTGTGAAAGCCTCATGTCTACTGTCCCCTTCAGTTGAAAATAACGGCAGAAAAGCAACAGCATTCAGACATCTTGACTATTTAGCAATCTGTTCATCCTTAATTTAAAAACATTTATTATCCTGTGCCTTCCAAAAATCTAGGAAAAGATGTATATGCTGGTGAGAAAGGAGAGAAAAACATGTCTTTTGAATTTCAACTATCTTAAGAATGATAAGGTTACTAACTTTTCATTGAAAGAACTTGTAGAGGAGATGTAAAACCAGAGGCAAAAGGGAGGCCAAGATGAATAAGACATAATGATTTGAGGCTTTTAGAAATACCATCATATGTTTCTGATAATTTTGAACTTTTATACTTTTTTTTTTTTTGAGGAAGATTAGCCCTGAGCTAACATCCGTGCCCATTTTCCTCTATTTGATGTGGGACACCTGCCACAGCATGGCCTGACGAGCGGTGCATAGGTCCGCATCCGGGACCTGAACTGGTGAACCCCAGGCCGCCAAAGTGGAACATGTGAACTTAACTGCTGTGTCACTGGGCTGGCCCTGAACTTTCATACTTTTTGTCTGAGGATATATTAATCATATATTAAAATTCAGTAAACATTTGGTCCTAGTAAACCATGAGGTATTTTAATTCTACTAAATCAATGGTTACCTTCAACATCATTTCAAATTGGAAATGCAGTAGTTACTTACGCACAGACATTTTCTAACCGGCATTCCCCTAATTATATAGGACTGCCTCATACACTTTCCTTCTATATAAATAGCTGCCCCAGTCAATTGACTAAAGGAGCTCCCATCGAGGTCACTGGAGATTTCTTTCTAGTTCCTTCCATCCTAACATGTATAGTGTGAATAATTCTTTTTTCTTCTAGTCCTCTTCCTCTCTTCTTCTTCTCCAGAAAGGAACAGAAGAAGGGCATAAAGAATGGTAGGAGACAAGAAGATTGGGAAGAAGTGGAGGAAAATGAGGAATTAAAGGCATTGTTTCAGGCTACAGAAATATCCAGAGTGGGGGCATCCAAGTTTTTTCAGAAGCAGGTCTTATGATCAGAAATTGATTTGTGGGTTATTTTTATGATAATTGTGAGTCAAAAGGACCTGCACCAGGTTGTGACTCAAAGGTAAATTGAGAGCCTGTGGAGGTCTTATTCATACCTAATTTCTGTCTTTCTTCATCAACCCAAAGTTTTATGATGTCACTTAATGCAATTAAATTTGATGAGCTCAAACCCGGATAGTTTCAATTATCATCAAATTATAATTAGTAACTGATTCAAAACTGAGCGTATTAAATGCTGATGGTAGCAGGGCAGGTTAGGTAGCTCGCAGTAAATTTTTTGAAATAATAAAGTCAGGTGGTCAACATGGGATCAGATAGGCCAAATGTGAGCATGGGCAGCATGCTGGACGTTCAGACAACGATTGTGGTTAGAGTTGGAGTGGTAGCGATCCTTTACTCATGGTTTGACAAACAGGGGTAAGCATGAGAGGAGGACCTGATTCCACTGGCATGGCTAACTCTGATTTTCTCATAGAATATTCATTTTCCATGGTCTTTCAGTTCTACAATTCTATTAGTGAAATACTCATAAACATGATAAGTTAAAGAGGTGTCAATCAGCTGGCCCTGGCATTGAATCATTATGTAATCACTCTGTTACCATGAGAAAACAAATAAGTGATCTACAAGTAAGCTCTTGGAAACAATTTGTTAGAAACTGCCTGTATATCTTTCTTTACATATATATAGTTGTGAATAAAACAAAAAGCAAAAAACAAATAACACTCCTTTCAAAGAGAATGCTTAAATTTATTTTTTCTTATTCTTAGGATTTGTCAAGCACTGCAGTGAATTATTTTTACCCTGTGCTGAAAAACTTTCTAATTGGCTTCACAGTTAGCTACCTTATTAAAGCAAAGTAAAAACGCTTACAGTTTTTTCTAAGCTTTTCTGCTGCAGTAGAAGACAGTGTTTTTCTAATTAAAACTGTCAACAAGAAATTCACTTCTTACCTTGTCAGAAGGCTTAAATGGATTTCCTTGTCCGCTAATTCCACCACTGATACTAAATCCAAGGCCAGGGTTCTTTTCTATTCTCACACAAAACTATGTAAAAAAGATAGAAAAAGGCAATCAAATATATACATCAAAGCTAACATCTTCAAATAACCACATCCCAATGGGATAGATTCCATTCCACTGAAGTTTCAGGGTTAGCCTCTTTTAGCTTGTACACAAAAGACAGTATAAACGCTGACAAAATATTTGGTGTTTCTGTAGGCATCAGTTATGACTGAAACTAGCTTGAAATTACCTGGGCAAGCAGATGTTAGTAAGTATTTATTCGTTACTGTGTGCAGGACTAAATTTTGATTAGCAGTTTTAAAAAATTAAAAGCCTGATAACAGTGAAAAGATTGTGAATTATTTTAATATCTGCTTTAAATGCACATATATTCTGGCTAATTAGAAAGGACTACTAATTAGAAAGGACCCTGTGAATAAGTGGAAGAAAATTTGCAAATGTAGAGTGAGGGAAAATAGGGCTATTTAAACAAATTGCTACTGCTTTCTAAGAGAGTAGTACCACTCATCTCCTCAACAGATAATTCTATTGGTTAGAAATTGCAGGACTTTTAGTTTGAGAAAGAGGATTGGCCATAGCTTGAGTGAGGGTGAAACAAAGGAAGAGGGAGATACTCAGTAAAGAGTTCGGGTTTGGCAGCAGCTCCTGGAGAGGGAGTTAGTGATCTTAGAAAAAGGAGGAGAACATCGTGAAAAAGAAAGAGGTCAATAATATGGAGAAATTGTTGGTGACGGGGAATTGTCAATAAATATTTAGGACTATGATGACTAATATTCTACTATTCTGTGCTATATTACTTCCCAAACTCCAAATCATCAATGAAAGTCTGTTGAAGAGCCTGTGCTCTGTAGTACTATGGAGAAACGATGGCATTAGGAGGCCCACCTTGGGGTAAGGCCATAGTAAAGATGACAGATACTGTAAGAGCTGATACAAAGACTGTGGGTCAAGAATTCAGCAGAAGGGAAATCAGTGCCAGGAATGACCTGGAGAAACTATAACAAACCTATTCTTGATGATCCTGAGCTGGGGCTGTGTGTGGGCTGTGGTGAAAATGCTAGTTTTCTATCTAAGTGGTGCAGAGTGACTCCAGATGATTGAAAGACGTGGGGCCCCAGAGGTAGCATGCATTTTGGTTACATAAAGAAAAAAAACCCCACTTCTATAACTTTTGAGTACAGAACAAGTACTGGACCTAGGGGAACCAAGTCTTACCGGAGATAAGCACACAAAAGATTAACAAAGAGTTCAGAAAAAAATATAAAGAAATACATTAACGTATATTTTCTATTTATATAGAGATATACTGGAAAAGTTTTCAAAGATGATTGGAAATGTTTGCTTTCTTAAATCACTTAATGTTTTTCCCAGCAATCTTGCTTAGTCTATTAATTTGCTTATGGGCAAATGCAAATTCCCAAAATGCTCTCTGTATTTTTATTTTAAAGGTTCCTTTAATTCCTACTTCTTAGTTAGTTCAAGGCAAACTGGAGTCCTGTTCCTGACTTAATTAGCATATACTGTGAGTCACTGGGAACTGGATCAATTAGGTTTGGCTGTTTAATGGGACTATCCTTAATTCACTGTCATATTTTGTAATAGTAAATATAATGTTTAACTATTAGGTAGTTCATTTGCAACACAAGGGCAAAAAACTATCCACTAATGTGATTTTTATGGTAGAGTCACTAATGAATAGTTTCTAAATTGTGGGTAACTCCAATTACCATAAGTATTCTCCCATATATTTATTTTAAATATGTTTAATCACAACTTTAATTGAGCTGGATTTGTTAAAACCAGTTATAATAGGGTGGTGGAAACTACAGTTTATAATAGTTCTGTATTTATATGGCTCACAGTCTGTGGATGTGAACATATAATAGCTTGATATAGCTCGAAGGAATATCTTAGTTTTATTCAGTACACCAGTTTACCTTGTAGTGTTTTTTGTTATTAGTGGCTAATTAGAAAACAGAAAGAAAGGAATTAATATGATTTAAACATTTTGCCTCTGTGTTTTCCCACATATCTGTGCATTTTTAATTAAATTATTTAAAATTTGGGTTACATCTGTCCAACGTAAAAATTTTATATTGCATAATGTAATATGTGGGAGGTACATGCACTTCTGGCTTTCCCCAGGCCACCATAAAACCTGAACGGAAACATATGCAACAGATTTTATTTACAAAGTAAATTGCTGAGAGTAGTTTCCAGTCATGCTCTTTCAGGGTAGTGACTATATCTATTTTATATTATTGTCAATCTGGAAGACAGTAAAAATCTAAGGGAAACAATTTCATATGTGCCAAGTATATGAAGAACTGCCTCAATATATTTTTTAATAATAGAAATAATAAAGGTGACACTGTGGTTTTATAAATGTGACAAACAACCATAAATTCTGATCTAAAGCTAGACTACCCGTGGGCATGCTACAGTGTGGCTAATAGGTTGTGTTGTGACTGTTGTGTCCCATAAAGCATGTCAGAGAGAGTACTCATCTCACATATAAGGAGTTCCACCTGCCTGCCAAGGCCCAAAGGGGCCATAAAATGTAAGAGAAGAGAACACCTCACAGCCAAGAAGCAGTCTGAAACTAAAGAGGATCGGCAAAGAGGAAAGGCAGTGTCCTAGCAAAAGGTCAGATCCAGAAGGCTAAGAAATAGCTTTAATGAGAATCAGCATTTAAATTTTCTATTAAGATATTGATATCAATGAATGAAATTTCTGGCTGAAGATATAAGCAACAGCCTGGCAGTCAATGGTGCATTTGCTTCTTTCAGAGTCTGCTTCCATCATTTGACTTTACTTCATACTTCTGGTCTGTGTTAATCTTGCCTAATTAAAATACTGGGTCTTATTTTAGAAAGACCCATAACAAAACGAATTCTTATGTAGCAATGGGCCCTGTGAGGTCAGAATCTATAATCTATAGAAGGTAGTGATTTGATTTGGTCTAACAGTGCTCTAAAACCTAGCAGTAAGAGCAAAGGAAATGGTTGTACCCGTGTGTGTGCACACGTGTGCGAACAAACAACGTGTGTGTGTGTGTGTTGGGAGCTATAACTCAGAATTAGGGACTTGCATTACAGAAAGATACCTGGTAATGCTGTAATGAACTGGCTTACTACACTACGTTCCAGTGGCCGTTCTCTTTCCTAGCGGTACGTATTATGGCTTTTAGTGGATACCTGTTGTTTTTGCTGCCCAAGATCCATCATCCTTCTGGTAGCTATACGTTAATTTCTTTTTGAAGAACCACCCACTTCCCTATTCTCAACGTGTATGCTTTGGTGAATCGGGTTATCTAGACATAAAACAAAGCACTGTATACCCTAAAAATATGATCGTTTACATTATGGGCAGTACTCCAATCAAAAAGGAGAAATGAGATGCCCACTAGGATTCCTAGGAAGGAGACTCTTGCTCTTTCTTGCTAGTTTTAAATCTGAGAGGATCGAGAGCTGTCGAGCTATCTTTCTATAATGAGGGGAAAGACGTTTTGAGATAGGAACCAACCCATGGAGAAAGAAGTCATGACTTCTACTGAACAGAGCATTAACAAAGCTTGCCCATCCTGGGAGTTTCAGCTTATATGAGTTAAAATGTTCTTTTGTGCTTAAATCTTATCAGGTTGTCATTTATAATCAAGAGGATTAGTTGATAAAAAATTGAGGAGAAACTTGCTTATTTACAGATATTAAATAATTTCTTATCTTTTATTTAAAAAAGAAAAATTATACACTTGTTTGAAACTCCTTTTGGGAAATAAAGCAAGCAGAATCTTAAGTATCTGTTCTGTGAGAAATTTAAGGTAAGGTTTTGATCTATTGGAAGGCTTTTAATTGCTGAAACATCAAGAAGGAAACTTGTAACCAAGAACATCCCACTTGTGAGGCCATTTCCAGAGCTGAACCCTGAGCATATTACCATAGAGAGGATTTGGTGAAGAGGCATCCACATCCACACGGATTCCTATGCAAGTAGGACATCTGAATTACCTCCTTAGATCTATTATGTTAGCTCTTCATTGACTATCTAGAACAATGGTTTGCACATGGTTAGCACTCAATTTTTCGTTGAATAAACAAATGAATGAGGTAATATGTATGTGTGACCAAAGATACATACTCTTAAATACAAGTCATCAAAAGTATATGATAACTCCTTGTTAAAACATGTGATGAGGTTTTAGAAGGAGTGCCAGTTATTCAAAGGAGTACTTCAATTATGTAATTAACTGCTTGGAAAAACCATTATAGGTTTGAAAATGAAAATTGTTGTAGAAATCATGATTAATGCCTTTATTCCACAAATATTTATTGATTTCCTACTAAGTGCCAGGCACTTTATCAAACATATAAAAAAAATCCTTGTCATCCTGGAATTTACATTCTAATGGGGAAGAGAGATAGTAAACGTGTAAAGAATAAACAGTTTCAGATAGTGAGGTGAGCTGTGAAAAAAAGAAAGCAGAAAAGGTGGTAGAGAGTGATGGAAAAGGAATGAGGAGCTGTATTAGGTAAAGTAGCCGAGAAAGGCCTCTCTGAGGATGTGACATTTGAGCAGAAGTGTGAATAATGTAAAAGATCAAGCACAGGACAATAGGAAAAATGATAAAATTATTCCAAGCAGGGGAACAGCAATTTTAAATGCCCTAAATATAGATGGGTCTTTGTAAAGTTAAGAAACGAGATGGCTTAAGGATAAACATATAGATCAATGGCATAGAATTGAGAGTTCAGAAATAAACCCTAACGTTTATGGCCGACTGATTGTCAACAAAAGGTCCAAGGTAATTCAATGAGGAAGGAATAGTCTTTTCAATAAATGGTTCAGGGACAACTGGAAATCCACATGCAAAATAATGATTTTTACACTCACCTCACACCAAACAGAAAAATTAACTCAAAGTAAATCAGGGAATTAAATATGAGAGCTAGAACTATACAGCTCTAAGAAGAAAATATAAGAGCAAATCTCCATGATCTTGAGTTAGGCAATGATTTCTTAGATATGAAACCAAATATGACAAAAGAGATGACTGACTTTATCGAAATTAAAAACTTTTGTGCTTAAAGGAGACCAGCAAGAAAAAGAAAAGGCAACCCACAGAATGGGAGAAAATATTTGCAAATCATATATATGATTAGAGTCTCGTTTCTAGAATATATGAACAACTCTTACAATTCAATAATTAAAAGACCCAAAAAACCTCATTAAAAAATGGACCTAATTAAAAAAAACTAATTAAAAAATTTTAATAGACATCTCTCCAAAGAAGACATATGAATGGCTAATAAACACATGGAAAGACAATCAACACCCTTAGTCATTAGAGGAATGTAAATTAAAATCACAATGAGGTATTACTTCACAGGATGGCTATAACAAAAAGGACAGACAATCACAAGCAGTGGTGAGGATGTGGAGAAATTAGAACACCCATTCATTGCTGGTGGGAATGTAATATGTGGCACCCAGTTTAGAAAAGAGTTTGGAAGTTCTTCATAATGATAAACATAATTACCATATAACCCAGCAATTTCATTCCTAGGTAACTACCTGAGAAAAATGAAAACATGCATCCTCATACAAACTTGTACATGAATGGCTTATTATTCATAATAGCCAAAAAGTGGAAACAACCCAAATGTCCATCAACTGGTGAATGGATAACCATATGTGCTATATCCATATAGAGGAATATTACACGGCAATACAAAGGAAAGAATTACTGGTAGATGCTACACTTAGCACATTAAGCTAATTGAAATTAGCCAGTCACAACAAACCCCACATATTACGTGATCTCATTTATATGAAATGTCTAGAATAGGCAAATGTGTAGAGACACAAAGTAGATGAGTCCTTGTCTAGGGCTGGGGGGGTATGGAGGGGAGGGGGTATGGAAAGTGACTGCTAATGGGTACAAGGTTTCTTTTAGGAATGATGAGAACGTTTCAAAATTAGATTATGGTGTAGGTTGCACAATTATATAAATCTACTCAAAACCACTGAATTGAACACTTTCAACAGGTGAACTTCATGATGTGTAAATTATATCATTGAAGCTGTTGAAAACAACAACAACAAGATCAGCATGACTAGAGAGAAAATAGCTAAGGAAAGAGCGGAAGGAGAGGAGGCAGGCCCAGATCTGAGGGGACTTTATGCCATAGTAAAGACTTAAAGGATTCAGGAATTTCCAGGCTACAAGGGCTTTTTAAGCAGAAGAGTGACATGATCTCATTTATCTTTTAAAAAGCTCATTCTGGCAGTGGAAAATAGATTGGAATGAAGCACCTGGAAGGAGGGAAAACAATTAGGGGGCTATTGAAGGGGTCAGGGGTGAGGCAATGGCTGACTAAGGTGGTAGCAGTGCAGGTGAGAAGTGGTAGATTCAAAATATATTTTAATGGAATTGCTGTGTACTGGATGTAGGCTGGGTGAAAGGGGAACCAAGGATGTTTGGCTATAGCAACAGGGTGAATAGGAGAGCCATTAACTGAAAAGGGAAAGTCTGGAAGAGAGACAGGTTGTGATAGGGGCAGGGGCAGGAAGTCAAGAGTTCCTGTTGACCCTGCTAAGTTTAAGAAATTCATTGGACCTCCAGGTTGAGATATCAACAAGTTAGTAATTGAATACAAACATGTGGAGTGCAGGGGAGGGGCTAGGGCTGGCGATATAAATTTTGGAGTCATCTATCCTGGAACTCAATGAGATCATTGAGGGGAGAGTATGGGTACAAAAGAGAAGGGGGTCAAGGCCTAAGCACTGGCTCACTCTAACACTTAAAGGTCAGGAACAGAAGGACAACCAACAAAGAAACCAGGAAAGAATGGCTCGTGTGGTAAGAGGAAACCCAGTAGCGGGAGCCAAGTGAAGAAAATGTGCACAGAAAGAGGAAGTCAAGCCACACGCTAAGAGATCAAATAAGATGAGGACGGAGATTTGACTAGGGGACTTGACAGAAGTAGAGAGAATGCTTCCTGGAATGAAATTAAATTTACTGCTACTTTTACTTTTAGCTCCTGGTCTTATGATTATTACATAACAGTGCTTGTATGATAAAAAGTACTATGTAATTATAAGGTATTATAATTTTTTGTTTTGACTTAAAATATGCACATTGCATAGCCATACAAATTCTATATAAAACTTCTCAGCATTTCCAAAATTTCTATTGGGCCTGTGTGATAGGTAATAATAATTATAAAAATATGTCAATGTTAATATTCAAGAATAATTAGTATTTTTTGATCCTTCTATTTTCATACCTTTTTCTGTTGTGAATTAGAGATGCAAGTCCAACTCAAAGTCTTAATTAAATCTTTGAAAAGATATACTAATAGAAAGATTGATGAATAAAATCCTCTGATGTAGCATTTTCTAGATCTTTCAGAAAAAATTAGCTGACTCTGTATGCATCTAGGAAATAGAAACTTGAAGGCTTTTTTAGTCTATAAATAAATTTTAAAGGTTATTCATTTCACATTTTTCATTTCACACTTAAGGAAACCAATAAGGTCATACACATATTTAGTGGAACAATGAAAGAGGCCTTCTGATTCCTACTGCAGTGTTTACTGAATTCTACTATTCGACCACACAGACCTTACAAAGTCAATTTGTAGAATTTGTGGTGCTGAGTTATACACTATTTGTGTTAAACCATGAATTGCAATTTCAGGAGCAGTATTGTTTTGGTTATTGAAGAATAAAATTTTATGGGGAAAATATTTCTAAGCAGCAATACTTTAAGCGGGGCAGGATGAGCTATGGGATGTCCCCGAAATCATTTGAGTAAATAACCTACCTTGAAACCATTTTAATATCGATTTTCTAACCATCTTTATTAGATTTTTCCTTCTCAATGTAAAAATTAATGATTTAAATAAAACAAGTTTTTCCAAGCTTTTCTTCTTACATCAAACACTCAAAATAATGTAGTTTTCTTCACTTGGCCCCAGTAGATGACAGCTTCACCTGGAACCCGTGTGAGCCCTGACCAGGCATCTAATCTAAAGTAATGTCTGAAATCATATCTATTAGCCAACTGCTTCATGTCCTCCACATATTATTAAGTATTAAAAAGATTTATTCCGGGGTAGACTACAGCATCTCCTTCTGGGAAAATTTTGGAGGTTTGCTTTTTTCCCCCTTGAATATGATGGATACAAATTGCTTTGTATAACTCACAGAGGCCGATTCTAATGTAATCTTATAAGTTATCTTTCAGGCACAATTTTAGTTCGAATGTATGCTCACAGGAACTGACAGGAGACAGCTATGGAACTCCTGCCATCCCGATGTGTTAGGTTAATTAGCGGGCACGTCCTCTTGTCTGGGGCAGACATGGACAGGAGGGTCTATTTTTGCCTTGTTCTACTCTTCCAGTGTGAGTTTACTCTTGACCTCTATGCTAGGCCACAGCAATAGGCTGCAGTATGTACTGTGGTAGACTCATGAAACTGGGTTCTGATCCCAACTCAGCTTCCACATTGTTGTGTGGCCACAGGCAAGACAGTTAACTTCTCTGAGTCTTAGTCTTCTAGTCAATAAAACAGAAACTGCTCTACTCATATCACAGCATTACTGATTCGATTCAGTTAACATTGGAAAGGATTTGAGACTTCTGAAGCATCATGCTGATGTTTTTCCTTCTTATTTCTGCTTTAATATCTGTATGTTCCACCTATATAAATATCCGTTGCCTTGGGTTATACATTTGCAAAAGAGAAAAATCAAGTTAATGTTATTTCCTTCTAAAAATATTCAACAAGTTATGGACAATTTATTTATACTTTTAAATAGTGATAATAACAATATATTATTCAGCTGGTAAATTATTGAGCTATAGAATATCTAAAGTATTGGTTCTCAGCCTTGGCTACTCAAAAGAATCAAGTGAGGAGTTTCAAAAATTCCCATTACCCAGTCACATCCAGACTAACAAAATTAGTTTCTTTGGGGATGAGGTCAAGGCATCAATGCTTTTTAAAGCTCCTGAGCAGACTCTAATGTATAGCTGAGGTTGAGAACCAATAGAAAGCATTATTATATTGTGAAGGGGAGGGTAAGGGAAACAGGATCTTTAAGGCTCTACCCTTGGACTGGGAAACAAAGGGAAGAGCTGTCAGGATGGATATGATGGCTGGGAGTTTTTCAAGTGGAACAAGAATCAAGCCTTCGCTTTCTGGCTTTCTTCAGTTCAAGACTTTATACAACTTTCATTTTATTTTCTATTATGTTCATCAATAATCATAATGGTTTGTGTACTAAACTCCCTTTTCTAAGAAAAATCCCCTGATAATGAACTCCAAGTGACATGCATATGGTTTTGTGTTGTAGATAATTTGTTGAAAAAGAAGCTCTATTATTAGAAATCAGATTTCTAGTCTATAGAAATTAATACCTTGAATCTGGGTAGCACTTCATGGTTTAAAAATCACTTCCATATGTTTTATTTCATTTGATCCTAGAGATGAAAACAGACTTGAAACTTAATGTCTATGAAAAATAAACAAGCAAAAATAAGTGCATTAAATTAGAATTCTTGGATATTTTGCCCTGTTTTACTGTGATGGGTAGTTTGAAAGTTGAGATGGTTTCATCCTTGAGGAGGGACATGAAAGTTTACTAAGTGCTTCTTTATGGCTAAACAAAGTTGAGTACTCTGCCAGGGTCCAAAATGACCTTCATTGAATTCATCCAGTCATCAGTGGTAGCATTTATTATATATGTTCATTACTATATTGAACTTATTTTAATCAGATTGGAAGTGCATTAGTTCTTTAGGTCACATGACAAGATACAGAGGTATGTTTTTGTCAATAATAAAACTTTCCATTTGTTCAGTCCGTTCTGCTTCTCAAAGCATTGGAAGTGTTTCATGTGAGTTTCATGTGAGTTCATCTGCATAATGCAGTTCTATAGTTCTGAACTGTAGCTGGAGCAGGTCTGATCAATATTATTTGACAGAAGAGGACACTGAGGCCACAGCAGGCAAGTGTCTGAGATCATGTGGTTAATTTCATGGTAAGATGGGGACACAGAACTTTGGTTTTGGGTCAGACAAACCTAGGTTAAAATTCCAGCTTGACCACTTACAACTTTCACAAGTTACTTATTTTCTCTGTGCCTTGCTTTCTCCATTTATAAAAAGGAAATAAGATTATTGTGAATGAAAGAGTATGTGTAAGCAGGACCAGTTATATAATTAGCGGGACCTGGTGCAAAATGAAAATGTGAGGCTCCTGGTTCAATGATTATTAAAATTACAAGGTGGTGACAGCAGAGCATTAAACCCAGTGTGGGGCCCTTCTAAGTGCAGGACTTTGTGCAAATGCACAGGTCACACAGCCCTGAAGCCAGGCCTGTGTAAGATACGTACTATATACGCACATATATACTATACGTATTTATTATAGCAGGCACGCAATGTAGGGTAACTGTTGTCCCGTCTTATCCTATTTTCATTCAGACTTATTTTCCCTAAATTAAAAAATGTGTATTCATTGTAATTGGATATTTTTTTCACCTGTAGCGTTCCAAGAAGTGATTACTTTTTTTTACTTTAATAGAAATTTTTATGCTTTATCACTCTGTGGAGTCTTTGTACCACGTTTATGATGTCTCCTTGCACTTAAAAATTATGAATAATTTAGGTTTTTTCCATATTGTACTCTACCAAATTTAACATTAGTAGTTGTGATCATTTAAGAAAACTGTGTTTTTCTCTCTACGGCTCTTTTAATGCACCACTAGACATGCCTTATGAAAACAGAGTGCCTTGATTTATACGCCAGAAACTCATCTTAGAAATTTTTAGTTATCTCCTTGGTCTTTGCACTTCAATCACTACTCTATAATTTTCATGTGAAACTATAAGGTTTTGAAATGTAATAAATATTTTTCTTCATTTGTTCTGAATTTTCAAAAGAAATATAACTTAGAAAAATAAAAAATACATGAAATATTTTCATTATGAGAGCAAATTACATAACCTTCTTCAGCCTCTTCTCTTGTTTTTTGTTTTTGTTTGTTTTTCTATCTATAGACTAGTGAGGTTGGGACTGATAATCATTAAGTTTCCTCCAATGTTTTAATTCTTAGAATCTTGTATTTCTGGTTATTTTTTTTTCTATTTCTATACTCTCAGCGCCAGCCTTACTTTGTGTGTGCGTGCGTGCGTGTGTGTAGAATTGTATCATTTGGCTCTCACAAAAGCTTTTCGAATGTTGTGGGTGGGTGGCTAATGGTCTCATTTTATGAGAAAAACTGAACCTCAGAAACAGTCAATGACTTGGCCAGGGTCACAAAGCTAATAAACGTTAACATAAGACTTGAACTCCAAGTTCTGAGACCCACTCCTAGTGTTCTCTTTCTCGAATGCTATATTGCTAAATGAAGAAGTGGAGCGGATGGAAACAGAAAGAGAGATGAAAGAAAACAGAGTAGCCGTCAGCGGTGTGCTGGACGAGGCTGAAGAGCTGGGGCAGGGGCGAGCGCTGGTTTGCAGCGAGCGCCGAGTTCCCTGTGCAATTATCCCCACAATTTCAGCCTACCAGCGTGAGGGCGCTGACGGCGGAGCTGGGCAGAGACGCGCACAGCAACGCGCGGCGTGAGTCGGTTCCAGCACGACACTGGGAGTGGACAAATACTACACCGAATTGGCAAAAAAGGACTGAGAAACTGTCTCCATATTTATACCTCGGGGGAAGGGAGAGCACAGTTTGGGGAGGAGCGCTAGTTAAAGGCTACTGAGGCTTTCTCCTGGCCGCTCCAAAGTGCTTATCTCAGCATTTCAAGCCATCTCAGCCTGAAACAAAGGCAGAAAAACTGGGGAAGCAAGAGGAATCATACTGAAGTCCCTTCCTAACACAGCCATTGGATGTTTAAGTTTTTACCCCTCAATTTGAAAGGCATCTGATGCTGTTAGAGCTGTGAATCAGAACACTTGCAAGTGACTGTAAATGCCTTCTCTGGAAGAATCACGAGGTTTTACATTCAACAAGCATGCAAACTTTACAACTTAGTTATCTTCTCATTAGTCAAACTATACAATTTACGTATTTTTTTGAGAAATAATATAAAAAAGATCTTTACATTCAGAGTGTTCAGAATAACTGCATGCTAATCCTAAGCCTACGATTCAAGGCAGGAGAAACAGAGGGCATTGATTTCACTGGATTTTTAAATGCCCTGATTCTGGGAGAAAAAAAATCATGTAGCTGCTAACAGGAATAACTAAGTCAGAGAACTGGGTCTGGGTTATGATGTTTATGGGTGAAGGGGTATGAACAATTTTTAACCTTCTAAGATGCCGGTGGTAAAGCATAGTTTAAAACTTTAACTTTTTAGACTTCCTGGAGAATTACAATCCTCACATTATCACCTGATTAAAGACACTTGAAATCCAACAGTTGGCTTAGATCAAGGCAGGATAGGAAGAGAATTATCTTAACAAAAGCTAAGATTCTGAAAATGATTAATACATAATCTCAGCTTCAAGAAGAGTATTAAGAAATAGGGGAGCTGTCTAGAGCAGCTGGGATCCAAATAATAAATGGCTCTTAACAGTATAAAGGAAAAAATGAGAATGAAGATAATCTTGTCTGATATGTTTTGAAAATATGGTGGAGCGATATGTGAAGCTTTGAGAAAGCAATGATAACGTGCAAGCTTTAGGAACCATAGTCAGGAGTTAGTGAAGTCAGTGGGAGCTTTGCCTAATTATCTGAAGAATAAAATAAGAGAAATTAATTCTATGAGAGTATTAAGATCTGAATGTCTTATTTTCTAAGCTTAATATTGAGTCATATTAGTAGCTTTTGGAGCATTTTGGAAATGTTTCCCTTCTAACTGCTCTTTATCATTTTCTTCATAGCAAGGCTTTATCTCTATACTATTCAACAATCAGAAGATCAAACTTTTAAAAAAATGTGTCTACAAATAGAGGGGAATATACAGTTTACATTTCACACTGTCAGTTTCACCTGAGGCCTTGGTAAATACACCTCATCCACTGACGCTCTTTGTGATATTCAGGAGCCGTGCTGCAGAACTGAACTGGGGGTGGGTGGGAGACGGTGTAGGATGAACCAGAAAAATGATTCTGATTCATCCATTTTTCCTTATGTAAAATGAACACTTTACCAAGCATCAATTCCAATACGTTGTAGTCCTCGGCCACTGAAAATAATGATAAAATCCCTGCAAAGAGGGCTCCATTCCATTCAACATGATGACAGCGTTAATGTGTCCCGCCTACATTAACGAGGGAAGGCAAACTATGAATTGGGTGGGCTTTCCTGAACATTTCCTGAAAAGCCCTCAATGATAAAAACTCTCCTCACCTGCTCTGGATATCCATCCATACTCCTTTGCCCTTTAGTTTGAATTAAGCACCGTCCGGGCTGAGGTCCCCGGGTGGCCTGGGACGAGGGGATCTGAATAGGCAATGGTGACTGGAACTGCTGGATGGTCACTTTGTTGATGTTTCCCTCGTATGGCTGCTGTTCCCGGCTCCGATGCTGCAGGCTTTGGGACCCCATCAAGGTCTGGATGTGGCTGCCTGCCTGTGGAGAAGATAATCTGTCAGACGAAGATTCGTGGTGTAGAAAGGATGTGATTAAAGTAGAAAACACGTACAGAGTACCTCTCGGGTAAAGTGGCATCATTTGGGCTTTCAGCCACGGCTGGAAAGGATAATGAAAACACAGTGAGGGTCTGCCTACTGCAGTTTGTGAAAATGTTAATACTGGAGCAAGGTTGCATTAAATACATTCAGAGTCATCTGGTGGCTTGCCAAAGATTATTTCAACCCCCATTTTAAGGGAACAAAATTCAGTCTGAAAAATCTCAAGAAGCAAAAAGAAGTCACAACTTAAAAATAAAGTGGAGTTCCATCTGGCATTTCCTTTAAATAATAGCAGGGAGAGAGATGTAATATATGAAACATCAAGGGGAAAGTGATAGAACCTAGTTCCTAATTCTGAAGCAAAGAATTGAATTGCGTATTGTCCTTTATGCGACAGGCGCATGGTAAGTTTATTCAGGTGAGTATAATCAATATGTATTAGTTTTCTGCATTATTAAATCAAGAGTATGGCTTTTGGAATCTTTAAGTTCCATTAAAAATGAATCATGTGATAAATTCCTGAGTATCTGTAGACTGGGGAGGCCCTAGAAATGGGAGGGCCTTCAAAGCGAGCTCTCTGTGCAGATCATCTCCTCAGGAGCTTTGGGAGAGATTCATCGGCACCTCAGTTAAAGCAGTTACCACCATTTCTCCATCCCTACAGGTGGCTGTTGGAGGAGAGAGGGCGCGCACTGCAGTCTCCCATCTCTAAGCGACAGGGTGCGTACTCCTGCGCCTCTGTTCACTCGGATTTTCTCACCTTCGTTCTAGCATCAGCATCTTGAGTCCTTCTGCTTGCTATCTTTTCTACCAAGCAAACAGTTCTGTTTGTGAGCTGGTCACCTAGAACATGCCTGTTCAAATTAAGAATGGTTTCACATGGAGGTCTAACATGGGAAGTGGATGCTTATCATTAACACTTTTAAACACGTGTTTGAGTGCTGTGCTTTCTGTTTCACCCTTTACTGTGGAAGGATCTGAGGGGTGACTTCCTGCACTCATTTTCATTCTTGATGGTTTCTTAAGGGTAGGTAATTTGGAATTCAAAAGTGAATTTTACCTTAGAATTCATCAGCTAGGAAAGTTTGTGAATTTTCCTCACTAATCAAGATTTTTGATTACTATGAAAAAGTCAGATTGGAGGAATAAGGAAAAAATTATTAAGCAAATATTCAAGGAAGAGATCACTTTTAATCATTTTAAAGTTTTTAAAGAAGAGCAACATTAGAGACATGAGGAAATAGTCATCATGGAAAATCATTTGGAGAAGACGGAAGGCTTATTGTTGGATTACAGACAAGAAGTAATTTCAGTGAAGAAAATATTCAAAATTATTATTTGGCAATATATAGGACAAAGTAAACAACCATTTAATTATATTTTTAGATATCCAACTGGTTGTTTTGTTGTCATGTACAACTTTTTACACTCAAAAACAGTAAAGATATTTTGGTCATGAGAAATTAGAGGAAAAGATGCAAAGAGTTTCAGGCTATAGCAGCACAATGTGAAAACAATGATCAATCCAATACTGTCCAACACAATTAACCAGGGATCCCAAAACTATGACATCATAAACACAACTAAGATAAGTTCATAAAGGGCAAGTGTGTATTTCTCTAATGTGTCTGTTACCTTCTTAGAAAACTAAATGAAAGGTAATGCCACAACTTTCTCAGCCATTCTAGAAGACTAAACACTCTTTTGGTCAAATTTTTCCTTATTCGAATTCAGTTCTCTCCCACCTCCATGAAATTTCATGTTCTCTTGTTTGAGAGGAGAGGAAAGCCTTAGTTAAACCCAGTATCACGCTTTGAGCTGCTGTACTCTGAATGAGCTCGCTGGCATGTGGAGTTACATAATGAGAGAAAGCAATTTCCTGGAGTTAGGAACTGGGGGTATAGGCTGACTAAGCTGACTGGCCTGGCTACTGAATAATCAGTTGATTTTACGTTTGTGCTTCTCATCTCCACTCATATAATATTCATGGGTCTTCAGTGAGCGCTTGAGCCAGTGGGAAAGAGGAGAACTTGTAGTTTAATTGAAAATGATCACATAGACAAGCAAAAAATTTTTACACCCAGAAAAACTAAGAGGGATCCAGAGCATAGCTTTACTCTCAAGATGCATAATCCACATGAGAAAATCAATAATGATTGCTGCACACTCTTCATTGATTAGAATATTCTGGTAATGGTCTATCCAAGGGTAAAAAGCTAATGCTATATGTTATAGAGCTGCAATAGCCTTTAAACTTATTTTTCTGGTTTATTTTTCCTTCCGACGGGGCATTTTGAGCTTTGATTATGCTTTGATTTGGAACTCCTTGAGGGCAAGCATCATCTCCTACTTACCATCTTTAATGACTGGCACAGTAACTGGCGTTTAATAATGGCTACCATCCAAACAGTGGGTGCCAAACAATGTGCTAAAACTTACCTTACACATATTACCTCCTTTAATTCGTACAACAGCATTAAGAGAGAATTATTATTATCTGATTTTACTGAAGAGGAGACTAAGGCTTAGAGAGGTTGAGTAACTTTCCAAGGTAATTTGCACAACTGGTAAACTGGCAGGACCAGGTTCTGACTTGGTTCAAGACCAAGGCTGTCTGACAATCATGCTCTTAAACACAAAATTAGGTTGCAACCCTCTTTCCCCTAGATTGGCTCTCTCCACCTAATAGTTGAACTGTGAGCTGAAAAGGAACAAAAGGATCAGGTTGTTGAGGTAGGATATATTAAATTTCTTTAGCAGCTCTTTAATTTGCCAAAGGGCCATTCCTACTTATTGAATTAGGTCTATTATCTATTTTAGAGCCTATGTATGTGACCTAGAACTTTAAAGTTAAGCAAATAGGATGATGCTCTGTGTATTTAGTAATCTATCTACGATTACGGAGTCATGAAATTCATGTTCTCGGATGGCTTGGCAATACAAAGTGGGCATGGAAGGAGCACGCTGTAAAATGATTGTTTGAATCAGTAACAGTTCTTTCACTCTCTGTTAGGGCTACAGGCTGCAGTGGATGGGGATGGGGAATGATAGCTGTAGAAAGCATAGAATGAACACTAAATTTTGTGTGAAGTCAAGCAAACATAAATGACACAAGACATCTAAAAAGGCAATTGTGATGTGGAGGGACTGTAAAGAAGAAGTTTTTGACTCACACAAAGGCTTAAGAAAGGTAATAAGGATGCTCATGATGAAGTACAAAGGACTGATGAAAATGCAGAAACTGTCAAGAGATGAGATTTGTTCAAGCAGATGGTTAGCTATGAAAACAGTGACTAATACTGAAGGGGAATTTGAACAATAAGGTTTCTGTAAAGCCTGTGTTACACATTTTGAATGATAAAAAGAAATAGAGAAGATTTGACATTTGTTCTGAACTTTCAAGGGAAGGTTGGACAAAATAACATGTATTTGAGGAGAATAGTGATGGAACACAGTGTTTTCAGGTTGACCCAAAAATATACTGCCAAAGTTTACAAGGAAAAACTCCACAGCCACAGGACCCAAGGAAAGATTTATGTCAACAGCACAGAAAAGAAATGTTGATTGTTTCTATTCACGCAAATTCATCCCACAGCTAATCAGGCTTATTATATAGAAATTTGAAGTGCTTGGGAGGTTTTGTATAACATAAAAGAAATGACTGTGTCACTACCACAATGCTTTGGTTCACAATATCCTCTTAGAAAAGAATGTTAGACTGAAAAGTGTATTACCCAATTTGGTCACCTGTTTTACTATCCATCTTGGCTCTTGAACAACTTGGGGTTGCTTCCAAAAATGAAACACAGCCTCAAAGGATGACAATTTATGCCACTGAGAATATTCAAATGGATACAATTCATTCTTTAAAATAAAGTCCAATAGAGTTCAAAAAACAGTTGGGAGCAGTGTCAACAATACAGAATCATCTACAAAGGATAACTCAGTCACTGATTTCAAGGAACCAGCAGCGTTCATTTAAATGAGTCAGTGTCAGTAATTTTATGAAACAACAAAACAGTCCTATATACTTTCTATTCACACCGCACATTCTGTAGTGTACTCTGTATACTTTTAACATGCAGGTTAAATTTTAAAAATCGAGGCAGTAGGGCTTCTGCTTCCAATAACAGAGGGAAAACACACTAAAAACAATGAACAGAGTCTCAGGGACCTGTGAGACTATACAAAAGTTCTAACAATCATATTATTGAAAGGACAGGAGAAAGAGAGTAAGGCTGAAAAATTAAAGAAATACTGGCTGAAAAATTCTGAAATTTGGTAAAAGACAAAAATGTACAGATTTAAGAAGCAGAGAGAACCCCACGCAGGATAAACCCCCCCAAAAAAATCCACGCGTAGACACATTATAATTAAACTTCTGAAAACTAAAGACAAAGAAAAAAATCTTAAAAGCAGCCAGAGAAAAATGGTATCTTGCCTACAGAGGAAAAACAATTCAAATGAGAGTGGATGTCTCATCGAAAACCATGGAGGACAGAAGGAAGCGGCACTACACTTTTTAAGGGCTGAAAGAAAAGAACTGTCAACCCCAAATCCTATACCAGTGAAAATATTCTTCAGCAATGGAAGGGAAATCAGGGGCATTCTAGATGAAGGAAAATGAGGAAAATTTGTCATCACCAGACCTATCCTAAAATAACGGCTAAAGAAAGTTCTCTAGATAAAATAGAAACAATAAAAGAAGAAACCTTGGAGCATTCGAAAGGAAGAAAGAACACGGCAAGCAAATATATGGATAAATAATACAATGAGATTTCTTTCTCTTCTTGAATTTTCGAAACTATGTTTGAAGAAAAATTATGACATTATCTGAGGCAGTTCTAAATCTGTGTAGAGGAAATATTCCAGGAAATTACAAACAGAGGAGGGTGAAGGAAATAAAGGAAGGTAAAGTTTCTACACTTCACTTGAACAGCAAAGTCATGGCACGACTCTTGCAAGGTATGTATATATAATGTAATACCAGGAGCAAACGCTAAAAAAGCTACACAAAGAGACACACTAAAATCACTGTAGATAAATCAAAATGAAATTCAAAAAAATGTTCAAATAACTCACAGGAAGCAGGAAAAAGAAAACAGAGAAGCAAAAGGAGAACAAACAGAAAACCAAAAATTACATTAAGACTTAAACCATAACGTGTCAATTCTTAAATTAAATGCAAAAGTAATAGACAGATCTTGGCAGAGTGGATTAAACAATATTACTCACCTATGCAGTCTGCAGGAAATCACTTCAAATATAACAATACAGGCAGGTAGAAAGTAAAAGGATCAAAAACATATACTAGGCAAATATTAATTAAAGGAAAAGAGAAGTGGCTATATTAATTCCAGATAAAGTAGATTTCAGAGCAAAGGAAATATACGAGAGATAGAGAGGGATTTTATAAAATGAAACAGGAGTCAATCCACCATGAAGACATAGCAATCCTAAATGTGTACACAACGAACAGAGCTGTAAATATTTAAAGAAAAATTGGTGGAACTGAAAGAGAAATAGACAAATCCACAATTATCATTGGAGATTTCAAACACCCATCTCTCAACAACTGATTAGAGAACAAGACTGAAAATCAGAAAGAATATGGAAGAATTGGACAATGCCACCAACCAAGCATATCTAATTGTCACTTACAGAACATTCTACCTGACAGCAACAGAATAGACATTCTCTTCAAATTCTCATAGAATATTTACTATGATAGACCACATCCTGAACCAGAAAAAAATCTCAACAAAATTAAAAGAATTGAAATCGTCAACGTGTGTTCTCCAACCATAATGGAATCAAACTAGAAATAAATGACAGAAAGATAAAAGGAAACTATCCAAACACTTGCAAACTAAATAACACAGTTCTAAATAATCCATGGGTCACAAAGAAAGTCTCAAGGAAAATAAAACAATACATTGAATTGAATGTAAATGAAAATATAATACACCAAAATTTGTAGAACACAGCTAAAGCAGTACTGAGCGGGAAATTAATAGCACTCAATGCATATACTAGAAAAGAAGAAGTCTTAAATAAATAATGAAAACCCTATCTCAAGATCCTAGAAAAAGAAGAGCTAAATAAACAAAACAAGCAGAAGGAAGGAAATAATAAAAGAGCATAAACTAATGAAATTGAAAATAAAGAACAGATAACATAAATGAAACAAAAGTTGGTTCTTTGAAATTATAACACTCTGAAAATTGACACACTTCTAGAAAGACTGAGAAAGAGCAAAAGAAAGAAGACACAAATTACCAAAATCAAGAGTGAAGAAAGGGATATCACCACAGATCCTGCAGACATCATAAAGAAAATATGGTAATATTACAGATAACTCTACATACATAAATTTGACAACTCACATGAATGAGCCACTTCCTTGAAAAACACAAACTGCCATAACTCATCCAATATAAAATAGATAATTTGAATAGCCTGCAACTATCAAGTTTGGAGTATGCAATTTTAACACGCCCAGGAAAGAAATCTCCAGGCTCAGATGGTCACACCGGAGAATTCTACCAAATGTTTAAATAAGAATTAACACCACTTCTATTCAGTTTCTTCCAGGAACCAGAAGAGGAGGGAACACTTCCCAATTTATTTTATGAAGCTAGCATTACCCCAATAACTAAGCCAGACAAGGACCGTACAAAAAAAAAGAAAGAAAGAAAAAGAAAACATAGAATCCAGCATATATAAAATGAATTACACACCATGACCAAGTGGAACTTATTTCAGTGATACAAAGCTTGTTCGATATTTGAAAATCATCCAATGCATGAACCATATTAACTGGCTACAGAAAAAATAAATCAAGTGATCGTATCAATGGAAGCAGAACATGTGTGACAAAATTCAGCATCCATTTATGATAAAAACTCTCAGAAAAAAAGAAATGGAGGGGAACTTCCTTAACTCGGTAAAGAACATCTACAAAACACTTAGAGCTAACGTTATACTTAATGGTACAACATTAAAAACGGAATGCTTCCTCCCTAAGATGAAAAACAAGGCACAGATGTCCACACTCACCACTCTCATTCAACTTAGTGTTGGAAGTTCTGGTCAGTAGAATAAGGCAAGGAAAGGAATAAAAGGCATACAGATTGAAGAGGAAGAAATTAACTGTTCTTATTTGCAGATGACATGATTTTCTACACAGAAAATCCAGAAGAATCAACAAAAAATTCCTAGAACTAATAAATGAGTTGAGCAGGGTCACAGGATACAAGATCAAGTGTATCTATGTATGCTGGCAATGAACACCATGTACAATCAAGAAAAGTGAAATACTTAGGTGCGTATCAAACAAGGCTTTTGCTGGACTTATATGCTGAAAACTATACAATGCTAATAAAAGATGTCAAAGAAAGCCCGCCCGGTGGCGCAGCAGTTAAGTGCGCATGTTCCGCTTCAGTCACTGGTTTGGATCCCGGCTGCGGATTTGGCACCGTGTGGCAAGCCATGCTGTGGTAGGCGTCCTACATATAAAGTAGAGGAAGATGGGCACGGATGTGACCTCAGGGCCAGTCTTCCTCAGCAAAAAGAGGAGGATTGGCAGCAGATGTTAGCTCAGGGCTAATCTTCCTCAAAAAAAAAGATGTCAAAGAAAATTTAAATAATGAAGAGACACATTGTATTTACGGGTTGGAAGACTTAACAGAGTAAAGATGTCAATTCTCTCCAAATTGGTACCCAGGTTTAACAATGTCTATCAAAATCCCAGCAAGAATTTTTACAGATATAGATAAGATTATTCTAAAATTTGTATTGAAAGGCAGTGAAACTAGCAGAGCTATGATTTTGAAAACGAAGAATAAAGTGGGGGAGAATCAGCCTGTCGGATTTCAAGATTATTATAGTTACAGGAATCAGGACTGTGTGGGATTGGCAGGGGATTAGACAGATAGATAAATGGAACAGTTCAGAGACCCATAAATAGACTCACAAAAATGTGCCCAAATGATTTTTGGCAAAGGTGCAAAAGCAATTCAATGGAAGAAAGATAGCCTTTTCAAGAAATGGTGCTGGCACAATTGGATGTCCATGGGCAAAAGAAGTGAACCTTGACCTATGTCTCATGCTTTACATAAAAATTTACTCAAAATAAGTCACAGACAAATGTAAAACATTAAGAGAATGAAAAGACAAGCTAAAGAGTTTGAGAAAAGATTGGCAAACCACACATCTGACAAAAGATAGTATTTAGAATATGTAATGAACTCTCAAAACTTACTAGTAAGAAACTAAACAGTCCATTTAGAATAATGGTCAAAAGACATGAAGAGACATTTCACCAAAGAGGATATACAGATGGCAGTGAATAAGCACATGAAAGGGTGTTCAACATCATTAGCCATTAGAGAAATTCAAATTAAAACCACAATGAGAAAGCACCACACATGCATGAGAAGGACTAAAACAAAATATAGCAACAACAACAAACGCTGACAATGAGGAAAAACTGGATCACTCATATGCTGCTGCTGGAGATGTAAAATGGTAGAGCCATTCTGGAAACCTATTTGGCAGTTTCTTAAAAAACTTAAATCATGCAAGTACCATATATGATGCAGCAATTACATTCCTGGGAGTTTATCCCAGAGGCTTAGGACTTAAATTAACACAAAAATCTGTCCATGAATGTTTAGAGCAGCTTTCTTTACAATAGCCCCAAACTGGAAATAACCCAGATTTCCTTCATTGGATGAATAGTTAAACAAACTGATACGTTCATACCATGGAATACTGAAAACAGTAATAAAAAGGAAGAAACTACTGACACACAACTACCTGAATAAATCCAGAGAAATATAATAAGTAAAAAAGGCCAAACTCAAAAGGTTACATACTGTAGGATTCCATTTGTATGACATTCTTATAATAACAAAATTATAGAAATGGAAGGTTATAGAAATGCCAGGAATTAATTTAAAAAAATAATAGAGGTATGTACTTTGGAGTCAGAAGAATCTGGGTTTTATTCCTTGCTCTGTCACTTTTTAGTTATGCAATCCTACACAAGTTCCCTAAGCCCTCTGCTTATCATATGAAAACTGTACACAACTGTAAGTGCTTCACAGAATATTGTGAGGATTAAAGGAGATAATGTAACACGTTGAGCACACTGCTTGGTACATAGTAAGTACTGAAATACAACAATGAAAATAAAATGTTCTTATCTGCTGAGTAAAAGTCTGATTGTTCTCTGGACACAGCAATAAATAATCACCAAAAAGAACTGGTATTGAACCTTTTGTAATTAATCAATGACAATTTGCTTTAGAAACTGCTCCTAAAATCACAGTTACAGTCTCACTCGAGTAACCACGCTTCCCAGTTCCAGGTCAATGAACCCCTACATATCCCACCCTCTGAACCTGCACCCATCCCTGAACTCCACGCTCCCCCAATCTCTGTTTTACTCGGAGATTGTGTCTTACAAATTATTTGTTAGCAAGGAGTAAGTTATGCATTTTGATTCAGATATTAAGAAGTGGCATCTTTTATGGGCAAGGATAGCATATACAAATTAAAAACAAAATACCAATTCTGCCGTAATTCGAGATGATACTACTCACTCTTCACTAACATGGCTAAGATTTTAGGTTGTGGTGATTCATCTTCATTTTTTCCCCTTCAACGCCTCCATCCCCATCACTGCACATGTCTTCAAGACAACTGTCCAGCTGAAGACTACAGCCTGTGTTCATGTACCGGTAATTCAAAAGGCATACCAACTCATGACCTTGGTCTCATTAACAGCCTGCTGTTAGGAACAAAGCTAAATGAAGATTTAGCTTACCCACAATCAACACAGATTTTTATCCAAAATAATAAATATTATGATGGCTACTATTAATTAAACAATTTATATGACAGGCACTGTGGTAAGTATTTTATATCGTGATCTTAATTTTCAGAACCAATCTACAAGGTATTCATCATTGCCTTCTCTTCCCAGATGAGAAAACTCCACAGCAAAGTTTAATATGCTCAAGCGCCACTTAAAGGCAATGTTCAGGCTCATAGCTTCTCCTTCACTCCTGCTTAAAATAAAATAAAAATGTAAGATCTTAAAAACTAAGACAAAATTGAACTATTTTTTTCCCCTGCAGCTTAGCGCATAGTTTAGTTGTTATGTATTAGTGTAATTATCATTCTGCTGGGTTTGCTTCAACATTCAGTTCAGTTTTATCAGTTTCACGGGTGGTTTTGGTGACTGGACTTACGTCATTTTGTGGAAAATGGAGAAGTATCAAATAAGGAGGAGTAGCAGGAATCTTAGATGGTAAAATCAGGAAGTTTGATAAGTTAAATTATTGGGAAACAAAATTAACAAAAGGAACTAAATTCAATATGATGGAAGGATGTGTAAGTTGGTTTCAGTCATGCTTAAGATGCTGATTCTATTCCTTCTGCGATTCACAAAGGTGAGGAAAGAACCTGTAACTGGATTTAATCTGGATTAAAGCAAATGAAGGCTTGAAAAACAAGCACATTTAAGATTAGCATCTAAAATATTTGATTCATGTAGGGTCAAGAAAAACAAGTTGAAGAGGACTCAAAAATTCTTTTCAAATACATGACTGGTGCCAGGGTTTCTTCCTCTCTTCTGAACATGGAACAGAAGAAACAATACCAAGTATGGCAAAAAGTACTAGCTAAATATATATCAAATATGTTCCTGATATTGATGGTTATTTACTATTGCAACAGGGTATGCTATAATGTTTTCTGAATTTTTTGGGTTGAGTGGGATACAATATATTGGTAGTATAAGAGTGCTCAGACTAGGCTGTAGAACCTAACAATACTGGGCTCCAGTCCTCTGTTGTTCAATGCCAGGCCCCTAGCTCCTTGTCCCATTGGGTTGTTGTGAAGATGATATGAGAGTGTCTATGTTAAGCACCTTGGTACAGTGCCTACTATGTAGTGTGGATACTGTTTTATGATTATAACCATCAAACTATTAAGCTTTCTTTTTCTTCTTGCTTTATTTGTATTCAGCTGGGGCAGTTTTGATGCCAAAAATCTACGTTTTCCTACTTTGGCACTAGAGGACCAATTTGCACAAATAAATAGAAGAGAGCTCTGAAGCCTGAAAGACAGGGGCCAGGAAGGTGTTCTTTGTCCTGCCCTGGGGATTTGGTGACACTGCATTCTGCTGGCACGTGCAGTATTTTTGGGAGGGGGGGATTTCAAAATATTTGCTGAGCATAAATTTTCTAGCATCAGATTCTTGTGATAGACTCCAGTACCCCAAATGACAGATAAAAAGGCGAGGCAAGAGGGCCTTTCCCTTCAGTCCCTGTGCCTTAGGAGGACAGCTGGCTGATACGTGCAGGCGGTCACTTCTGGCTTACTGAATCTCTGTGAGCACATTCTTCTATGATGAAATGCCAACTTGTAAAACATAGCTACGGAGTTGGAAATTACTAACCAAAATGAAGAAACAACAGAGGACCCATCATGGCAAAAATGATAAAATTAGAGCTGAGTCTACACTTTCAACCTACATTTATTTTGTGATGATGCTGACTTATACATTCCTGAAATAAAATAAAAAGGAGGATGTTAACAATAGCAATAAAAGTTTGACAATCATTTCTTTCACCCCTAAGTCTTCTAAGAACCTATAGGTAGTGGAGTAAGTCAGATAAATATCAAGTGGCAAGAGATCGAATCTTGTTATTTTGACATCCTCCATTTGGTAACAGTCTTTGATCATCTGCCGGTTGTCATGTTGTTTAGGTCTTCAAATTACATACTCAATCATGGGCATTTTTATTGCATTAGATTAATTTTGCATTTTCTTTTTGCTTTTAGATTTCTTCCAAAATGAAGATAGTATAAGTGTTATTGAATTATCTCAATTTTCTGAAATAGAATAATCATTTGTTTTAAGGAACACCTATGTCAAGAATTGATAGAATAAAAGAGTTTTAATCTGCCAATCTTTATATTGCCTTAATCTATGGTAAATTTTTTTCTATCTCTGGTTTAATAGCCATTTAATAGATGCTCCTTTGGTTTTCACTTTTATTAAGGAAATAATTTAGAGTCAGTCTGGATAAGAATAATCTCCAGATTTTAGGACAATGATGTCCTTCACTACTGGAGACAGCTGTATTGTGGCACTGAGGTATTAGGAGATAAAAGGATGTGCTCTGTGAGTTAAAGAATTAATGTTGCATTAAGTAAGAAAATCCAATACAAAAGTGACTGTGAAACTAAACAATGTTTTATTCAGCTGTTACTTTTGCTTTGTTAGAGAAGAATTTTTCCATTCACATTTGCACAACTTCCTATCTGCCTTATTTTTGAGAACAAACAATTACATAACAGAAATAGAGTAAGTTATAAAAATATCTATGAAGTAAATAATACCATAATCAATTGATTAAAAATACATCATTTTACCTGTTCAGATTAACAAAATATTTGAAATGTATCATTAAATAGAGGAAATTATCTCATTGATTTCTCAAACCCTTCTTCCCGATTGAGCTATTACTGAGGGCATGGAACTGCCTAGAAGGGTCCTGTTTTCATGAAATTTTTGACTTTCTATAGGCCATGGACTCTTGCTGCGGCAATTAATTCTTGCTTAACAAGCAAGTCTTTATATGTATTCAGATTTCTCTCTCTTATATTAATAATTTGCAATTATGGGGGCATTGAATCTAATTGGATATGTTCATTCTTATTTCTTATATTCTTTTTCTATATTCTATGTCTTACATCTTTCATTCTCATAGCAAAAGGCAGGGCTACATTGATTTACTGGAAAAAGTAATATGTTAATCAGTCAATAATCTCTATTTTAAAAGAGCACGTTTAATTCATCTGAATAACAGTTCTGAAACTGGTAATATAAAAGGAGTGCAACTTGGAATTCTTGAGACTGGCTTTGAGCCTTTAGCTTACAATTCCTCTAATTGTTCTTTGGATCGTTCTACACATTTTAACTTAACTTCTAACGGGGCATTTTTTTTTTTTTTAAAGATTTTATTTTTTCCTTTTTCTCCCCAAAGCCCCCCGGTACATAGTTGTGTATTCTTCGTTGTGGGTTCTTCTAGTTGTGGCATGTGGGATGCTGCCTCAGCGTGGTCTGATGAGCAGTGCCATGTCCGCGCCCAGGATTCGAACTAACGAAACACTGGGCCGCCTGCAGTGGAGCGCGCGAACTTAACCACTCAGCCACGGGGCCAGCCCCTAACGGGGCATTTTTATCCTGTACTAGAACCATAACTGATATTTATGCCACGAAGACCATGCTGAGGCTACTTTAGGAGAGACAGAGGCAGAGATTTGTTAGACGAGGGAAGTCAGTGGATGTCTCTGTACAGTCACTAACTATAAGCATCAGAGATTTCAGAGCCTCCAAGGGGTGTGTCGTGGATGCCTAACAACGTCATCAATATCTGATCCCCAACCACAAAGTCATGTAAGATATAATTTCCGGCTCCCTATGTGTCCGACTCCCAACCCCTCCCAAGCTGGAGGGATGTTTGTGTGAGGGTGGGCATGTTCACCTCCCAGGCAGCTGGTGTGACTGGAACTGCACTTCGCACTCCTCTTTCAATCTAAGGGTGAAATTAAGGAGCGGGTACTTACTCTTTACACAAATAAACAGTTCCAGATTATTTCTGGGTACCAAACTCCAAGGAAAGTAGTGTTGAATTATGGTAGCTCCAGAGAGTCCTTTGCAAAGTCCTGCTAGGGATAGAGGTTCTTTTTAATTTGCACACATTTGGAATCTTCCCGCTGTTCCACTTTCCTTTTTTATCTTATGTCCTCTGAAAAAAGTG
The DNA here is from genome assembly GCF_021613505.1 of Equus quagga. Taxonomy (NCBI): domain Eukaryota; kingdom Metazoa; phylum Chordata; class Mammalia; order Perissodactyla; family Equidae; genus Equus; species Equus quagga. Next base: position 8,164,452 of record NC_060284.1, on the reverse strand, counting down.
GCTTTGGTAAAGAGAAACACTCTGTGTATATCTGTGTAAGAAATGTCTCTCTGGGGGCAACAAATTGTGCTAAAAGTTTGTGGGGGTTTTTTTTTTTTTGTAACTTAAAAATCTATAATTGTATGACTTCATCAATCTGCCCTTTCACTGACTCTTTTCTTGTTTTTTTGGGCAGAGTTCACTGACAGCGAATGCATTTGGCTGCTATTTCTCTTTGAAGCGCGGCAGTCTCAGTAGAACGGCCATTGCCATGGATATCAATGCAGTCTTTATATTGCTTAATACAAAGATCTAAGCGACACCGCTGTGAGTCGGGGTGATGGGAAGAGCATGAGGGAAGCAAGGAGAATCTCAACCTCCCAACTGACTCAGAAAGACCTCTTTTCCTGTTTAGAAAAATGGTTGTAGTTCAAAATGATTCTATGTAAAGGATTCCAACCTGTTTTTGAGTTTCAGTGATGGCCCATTCTACCAGAAGAAAAATTTACTGTGACCAGTGCAAAATTTGCTCCTATAAGAGGAGAACACGAGGCTTGGGAAAGAGAATCAGAAAAGAGTCAGGATTGTGCTTGGCAGTACTCACAGAGCTAGAGAAGACTGTTCTTCTCTTTTGCTTATGGACTGATGAAGCCAAGGCATTACTCCTGGGGCTTCATCACTCTTACAATGCATATTGTTTTGGGAGGGAAAAAATACAAAGCCTCAAGCAAAACTTATCTACTTGATGTACTTCCTTCTGTGCAAAAGGAGAGTTTAGCTACGGCATTGACAATCACTAAAATTTCAAAAACATTTTTTGATTTCAATTGTTCTCTAAACCAGAACAGATATTCTTGACTTCAATGCTGTTGATGGAAATAAACATTTGTATTTCCTTGTCTCTTATCTCTTATGCGTAAAGTTTACCCGGTTGATTCTCATATCTGCTTCTTCCACATCTTGACTTATAGCCTCAAGATCAACTCTACTTTCTGCTAACCCTGCTTTTTCCAATATTTCCATCCTCACCTCTCTTTCTTACCTAGTCCAGCCTTTCCTCCATTTCTATGTAGGCAAGCTACATCCGCCCACCTGCAGCCCCCGCCTTCGATGTAAGGGATTCCAACAGCACTATTGTTCAGTCAGTCTCAGTTAAATTACAAAAGCTAAGAATTGTAGTTACTTTTATTCATTTTCACATGTCTAGGGTACTGATAACAATATTTGTTTTTAATGGAAAAAAGGTTGAGAGAAAGTTCCTTTTTAATGACTACAACTTAATGATTGTATATTTTAGATAAGATATTTATAGCATAGCAGTAAAATGCTTTTATTCAGATCACTAAATGTATAGGTTAAGTTGATTTTTCTTATGTCTTCATTTTAAATGTCTATTTCTCCTTTTAAAACGACATCAGTTTATTCTCCCCTCTGAAATGTTCTACAATAAACTGACTTTTGTTACCACGTGAAAACTCAATCCCAGGAGAAATTTGATTCAGTTGTCTTGAAACACAAATGATGGCTTAGACATATGGTCAGCAGCACAACAACTTAAGATCATCAAAAGATATTTTAGATCTTACCTTTCTAAATTCTGTATAGAAGGAAACAGTAAAATGCATATACTAAGAAACATGACACATGCCAAAATTAAGATAAGGAATGAATACTCATTCCCAGAAATTTAATTAAAATATAGTAGTACTTCACATGGTCTGAAAAAATAAAAAATTCCAGTTTAGGGGCCTATGAAAGAAAGGATAAAAAGAACATGAAAACGACCAAAAAACTCATATAATTTCTTTTAAATTTCTTTTAGTTTCTCCTAATGAGTTCCCGGGCATGCCTCCGAGATGATGAGCATCTGGCAATCCCAAGGCCCTTAATGGCTGAGGCTGCGTTCTAGATGCGGGAAAATCATGGGCAAATTCAGCATAAGGGGCAAGTCTGTGAGCCAAGACTAAATGAGCTGCATTTTTTTACCTTTCTCTTCAACTGTGTCCATCCTGATGCTGATCTCTGATGCCCATTTTTATTACTCTAACTGCCAAGTCATTAAGCACTTAACCCAGAATAACAGACACTTGGGGAGGGACGAGTCACTGATGCTAAGAGGCCTTCAAATGCCTAGTCTTGACATAGTAAAGAATTTTCAGATTTAATATCACTGGGATTTCAAAGTCTCTTGGTTACCCTTTCCAGCAGGGAAATGTTTGCAGTTTTATTTGTTTTTTTAATACGTCACTTTAGCCTTTTTGCAGGAATGTTTTTCAGCTCCAATATTTTAACATATCCTACAGGTATTATCCTCCAATTTTAAATCTCCTCAGGGGTATTCAACCTGTTTAAGACTCTCAATACTTTAAAGAGTTTTTCTTTTCAGAATCAGGGAAAAACAGCCCTGTCATTCTTATGGGGGATTCTACCAAGTCAGAGTATATTGTCTGACTTTAAAACGGAAATGGTTTCATGTATATTTTACTCTATGTCTTTCATACTATTTTCTGTTACATATAGGAAAGTCTCTAAAATAGTTAGTCAACTGTGTGATCTTGGCAAGTGACCTGAACTCTAAGTCTCTAACTGAGAAAGTCTAAACTCACTTTCTTCTTTCATAAAGTGGATCAAAATAATAGTGTTCACCTCATATGGTGGTTGTGAGGATTAGAAGAGGAAATTCAAACGTTTAGCACCATGCCTGACACAGAGTAATACTGAATACATGTTACACAATCGTTCTCACCAAGGTGACTGTGGCATGATCCAAGAGACCGCAGAAGGGAAGGGGGTGATGGGAGCGGGCTCCAAAATACACACACTCCTTCTGAAACCACTGCTGTTTTCAGTAATTGCAAAATTTTGTAACAGCAATTCTTAAGGTGATCAAGGAATACTGCCTGGAATTCAGGGGGAGACTTACATGGCTGTGACATGTTCTTCTAGCAATGATTCCCAGACTTTTTGAATTAATGAACACCAGAATTTGAGATTTTGGAGGCTGACATAGCAAAAGAGAATTAAAAACTACCACCTACTATTATCTCATTAAACAAACAAGTCAGTTCAATCTCACCTGTAGACATTCAGGAAAAAAGAAAGTCAGACTTTAATACCCTTAACATTTTACCGTGGATTAGCCACTCTCAGGTACAGAGGACAGTGAAAGTAGATACAGGAGCAAAATTCTTTCTGATAGATGACCACTTCTTGTCTAATTATTTTGTGTGTCTAAATCTCTGGATCCACAGCTTGGAAGGTACCCACAATTGTTCTCCTATAGTGCTTGGAGTACTGATAGGCGGAGTCACGAGTATTACCAATCTCAGTTCAACCAAAGAGCTATGATGGCCAGAACAGAGAGCCACAAGTTCAAAGTCTTTCTAAAGTGGATTTCCCACTGAATCTCTGCAGCATCACAGTAGTGTCTGATCACAGTAGCATCACAGCATGAGTACTACACAGCAGTAGTATCACAGTAGTAGCATCATAGGAGTATCTCTAGGCATAGAGATAAGATTAAAAAGAATCTTCTGCAGAGACTTTGAGAAATAGACTCAAATGGGGCACTGGCTAAGGCTTCTTCACCGTTTATTCTCCTCTGATTGTTCACTCCACTTGTAGCTCAGTTTCTAATTTTCCATTCTCACCCTGTCTAGCCTCTTGACTACTCACTTTGTGACAACTGCAAAAGTAACATTCACTTTAAAAGGCATTCATTGTAGAGTAAAATATAAACTCAATCAATAATAGTACAATTTTCACACCTATTTCAGTAAATCCTGCAGCCCAGGCTAATAATCCCATTACCATTTTCATTTCCTTAGGTTGATTCTCACTGAATATTAACTTTATATATTTAATTAATATATAATGAAAAGCTAAATTTGAATATTTAAAGCAATGTTCATTCTCTCTACTCTGTGAGGTAGTAGGTAGACATATCTCTTTATAGGATCTAAAATCTTAGACTTTAGGCAAAATTGCTATAACACCGGGTAGTCAGAAGATGCTTATCATGATAGTAGGAAGAAGACACAAACGAGTTTACACATGAAAGACATGATAAAATTTTAAAGACCTATTGCATTATTGTACATTTGACAAGAAGTATAAAAGGCTAATGAAGTCTTCAGAAAAATTGTAATTTTAGCCTTTAATAAGATTAATAAGATTAGCTCACAAATATTTAGTCAATACAGGATTGCATGGGGATACTTATAGCAAGTAGAAAAGCAAGGAACTGATCAGCATGATTTGTATTGATGATATGATTAAATATAACATTATGGACTTTGAAAATAGATTTCATGTAAAATGGATGTATGGATAGATAACATAAATGCCTGTTAGTTCCATTTAGAGTAATAAATGAATAAGGCTTTTCCTTTTGCAGAAAAATTATAGTAGTCCTTTGCAACTCTGGAAGTGAACACGGTTCCCTCCTTTGGCCAGGCAACCTGCCCTTGGTTATGATAGGTACACCTTTAATTTCTTGCCGTTACAATCCTCCTCTCCTCTTTCCTCATAAAGAACCAGATTTCCCTTCTTTCCTCTCTGAGATTTCCACTTGACTCTTAGCAATGGCTTCTTCTTGTCAGCCTTTAAATATGATCAGGTGTCTGCCATCTTAAATATTCCTCTATCTTCCTCATATTCCCTTCTAGATTCTACCGTTATCCTCTCTTTCCTTCGAAAGGAAACTCCTTTCTTGAGTTTTCTACATTTCTGACTCTATTTACTCTTTAATGCAGGTTCCCATGGATTCTGCCCCATCAATTAAGTACGCTGCTTTTGCCAAGACCATTATTGACCTCTTCGTTGCTAAATCCAGGGAGCATTTAGTCATACTTACCTTGCCTGATTTTAGGATAAAGCCAACAGCAAGAATGGAAGAGTGTAGGGGGAAAAAATCTAAGTATTTAAAATTATATAAGTGAAGACTAAATCTGAGGCTTACCCTACATCTTGACTACTTCTCATGTTAGCTAAATATTTCCTTAATGTTCAAGGCTGTTTCCCTTGAATTTTCCCTAACTTGTGGTAGAAAGAACACTATCAATAAAACCTGTGGTTATTCCTTCTCTGTTCTCCTTCCTAAGAACATTTCTTTTTTCTTTTCTTTTCTTTTCTTTTTTGAGGAAGATTAGCCCTGAGCTAACATCTGCCGCCAATCCTTCTCTTTTTGCTGAGGAAGGCTGGCCCTGAGATAACATCCGTGCCCATCTTCCTCCCCTTTATATGTGGGACGCCTGCCATAGCATGGCTTGTCAAGCGGTGCCATGTCTGCACCTGGGATCTGAACCGGGGAACCCCAGGCCGCCGAAGCGGAACATGCACACTTAACCACTGCACCACCAGGCCGGTCCCTCCTAAGAACATTTCTTAAATGTTGGTGTTCCACGGAGTTCTGGGTCATTCATCTGCCTCACTTACAGCTCATTTATAACATATGTATTGATGATTGCTAAGTTTGTATCCCAGGTAGGAATTCTTTCCTGAACTTCAGATAAATATATACAAATATCCAACAACATTTCTACTGAGATGCCCTAAAGAGATCTCACATCAACTTATTAAAACTTAAACCTCCCTCCTGTCCTCCACTTCCACCTATTACTCTTTCTGTATTTCCCATCTGAGTAAATAACACAACACAACTTACTGTCCAAATTAGAAACCTGGGTATCAATCACTGGAAATTTTATCCGTCCCCTATGACCTACGTCTAGTCAATCATAAAATGATGTTGGCTTTACCTTTTAAGAATATATTGGATCCATGCATTTCTCTCTACCACCTCTTGCTTCCATCTACCCTCCCCTGGACTACAAGAGAATCGTAACTGGTTCCATTGCCTCCAGTCTTTCTCCTCTCTGATATGATGCATTCTCTGAAAAGCTATCAGAGTGCTCTTTAAATGAAAATTTAATCATGTCTTCCTCCTGTTTAAAACACTTCAATGTTCCACTACCCATTTCCTTCAGAACAAAGCCCAGCATGATAAGGCTTCTGCTTATCCCTCCAGCCTTACTTTACACCACTCCTCTCTCAACTTCCTTCGGTTTTCGTACTGCCCAGGTGCCCTTTCCAGGTGCTCTCATGACCCTGAAGCCCATCTTCACAGCACCAATCACGCTATACTCTATTCATCTGCAGTGCTGGATATTGCCCAATAGGCAGATTAATAACACGTGCAACACACCTGCAAATCAGGGGATAAACAATTATTTTGGGTAAAATAATTTGATATTTAATATATTTTTTTAAAAAGCACTAAACTAGTCATCAAGGGGAAAATCATCAGCTAGGTTACAAAGTATGTGATCAGGTAGTATATATAAGTCATGCAGCACGATTATAAAATAAATGCTCAAGAACTTAAGTACTACAGTGTAAGAACCACAATTCAACCTAAGAAATAGAAAAGAACCAATAATAACACCAGCTTCCTCTCTGATCCTACCCGCAGCCTCTCCTTTAGCGACAACCATAATCCTAAATTTTAGGTTAACCATTCCCTTCTAAAAATAGTTTTCTTACTTATGTACTCATGCCTAAACAATATGTTTTTAATTTTGTTTGTTTTTGAGATTTATAATAGGGTATTTTTGATGTGTGCTATCTCCTGAAACTTTTTCCCTCAAATTATGTTTTTACAGCTTATGCACATTGTCATAACTATAGTTACTTTTCATTACTGTAAAATATTCCTTTGTGTGAATAACAGAATTTATTTGCACCCTTTCTGGTGGTAGACATTTGGGTTTTTCCAGTTTTCTACTATTGTAAACATTACAAGTATCTTGGATAAACATATGCAGGGCTGTTTCTAGAATCATCTTAGGAGGGGAATTGTTGGCATGTAGGGGATGTGCATGTTCAGCTTTATAAGGTAATTTGATACTAAAGTGATTGAGCTGGTTATTCCCACAAGAAGTATAAAGGAGTTTCCATTGCTCTCACACTTGCAAACAACTTATGCTTTTCAGACTTAATTTTTGTGAATCTAGTAGGTGTAAAATAGCATCTTTTTTGCATGATTGATACAAAGATTCAGTTTTTTAAAATGTTTATTTATTCTCCTGATTCCTCTTAGATTTTACCTTTTTTTCTTTTTTGTATTGTGTTATATGTGTTTTCATATTGATTTGAAGGAGTTTTAAAAAATATATTCTGGATTACCAATCCTTTGTCCCTCCTATATGTTGCAATTATCTTCTCCTGGTTTGTGTCTTTCTTCATACTCCCTTGACGGCAACTTGACATGTATGTAGTATTACAATTACCTACTTATCACTCAGCGCAGCTCACTAGACTGAAGATCTTCAAGGTGAGACACTGTATCTTATTCATTGTTGTTCCCCAGCATCCAGCAAGTGCTCAACATGTAGTAGTGCTGCTTAGCACGCACAGTTGCTCACTAAGTGTTTACTGAATGAATGGCTAGATGAATGAATTGCGACGACTTTAGAAATGGTTAATTAATCTTTCCGTAGTCAAATTTCATTTTATGCAAATTGGCTACACCATACTGCTAAAGCCAAGAGAGTCAGAAGTATAGGTTACACACCTTCCCGTACCTGCACTTCAAAGGTGGATATTAGGCACTAGTAGGAGGTGATAGCATCTGCAGAGAGGTGGCAGGATGCTATTTATAAAATTTTATTACCAACTCTGAACATTTGGCAATGTTCGATTTCCATTCCTTTCAATGTACTTGTAGTTAACCAAACTCCCTATAGTGGAATAATATTTAGCCTAAATTTATCACAAAGTTAGAAATGATGTTAGGACACAAGATATGGATTACATATTACAATGGAAGCACAAGGTTCATGGTTTCTGTCATTAATCTGAAATTGGTTACCTTTTTAGTAATGGTGTCCGGAGGTACATCCCGCCTCCCAAGAGGATAAGGATTCCATTGGCCACTAGGAGATACATCTTCTTGTCCATTGTCTAAAATGTTGCTTTGCTGGGACGGGGTCTATTGCAAAAATGGTATGGCATCCTTTAGTTATGTAATAGAAGTTTATTATAGTTTTCTGAAAAGAGTCCCTAATGATTACAGTAAAATTAATTTTGTTTAATTGCAGAAAAACATATATCTTGAACTGGAAGTATTATTAAACACTATTTACTCGGTAAGAATTCTAAATTGACAGCTTTTTGGAAGCAGTGAGGAATTCAATTAAAATAACCATCTTAGAGTTATTTACTAAATTTTAAAGAAAAGTTTAGATCATTTACGGCACCTGAATAAAAATAATCAGAATTAACCATTTGTTAAAAACCACAACATTTAAAACTTGCTTAATTTGTTTCTTTAGTATGATCTTACCATTCAGATTTTAAATTGAAACCAGATAGTACATAGTAAGTAACTTCCAATACTCCAAACCATAACCTGAAATAAATTTTATAAGCTCTATTGATTCTGGGAGAATACGTCTTGCACTAACCCCAAATAGTGTTAATGCTAGAACAGTATAAGATTTACAGTACTATGAAATTATCCACAGATAGCTTTGAGGGAAAGACTGAAGCAACATCAAAAATATTGTACTATTACAATTGCGGTGTAAATAAATAATGAGTGTTTTGTTTCTAGATTTATTTTTATAGAGTTTTGATTCTTTATGCATTAAAGTTTAAACTCTTCATATATATTTTATTTTTGGATGATTTATTGCCTATTATTTTTAAAAAATAATAATACCTCTGTCTTTATTATGATTAATATTAGGTATTTTGGGGCGGGGGGGCTCTATAGTTTGACCTGAGTAATGGCAAATGATCACACACTATCAGAAAGACGGCCTCTGGTGGAGAGACAGGGTAGTGATATATTTTTCCTGTGGTAGCAGATTAACTTTTTGCGAAGGCTTTCTCCCTTCTGACCTACGGGATCCACAGGTACTGCCTGATTTCCTGGGGAAGTCTCATGTGGGTGAGATATTGTGCTCAGTGTTTCCTGCACCATTTTCTGCACTTGTTTTGAAGGATCCCTGTGGATCCATAAAGCCTGGTTAGAGAGCGTTTAGACAGCTCTACTCTGTGAGGAACTGTGCTCCAACCCTGGAATAGGAGAACGCCCATTCTCTTCATAACATGGTACAGGTGGCCTGCTTGCTAGGCCTCATCTGGTTATGTGGCGTGGTCTTAGCTGTTCTCCTTTAAAATCATTATATAACCACCTTATCTGCATTCTGACCATAGGCATCTTTTAAAAGGACTGCTCGGAACTCTTTTAAAATAGGATTTATTAGGAAACTAGATGAAGTCTTCCTAAGACCTAATGGATATATTGAAAAGTAACGATTTTCTTCTTGCACTTTGGCCATGTGAATTCTTTTTTTATGAGTCTATCAGAAACTGTGAAAAAAGATACTGAATTGAAGCTTCTGGGTTAGTTACAAATGAATCTACTTGTGTTTGAAAAATCAAATGTAGATAACACAGAGTGCATATTACTTGTAAATAACCACATAGCTACTTAATGCCCATCTGTCTGTTTTCAAGCATTACTTTTTCTAGTCTTTTCTTTTTCCAGATTAATATGCTTACATATGCCCACACACAATTTTTCTGGATATTAAAGTATGACAAGTCAAATTATTAAAATTAAGCAGTAAATATATAATTATGCAAGGTAGGTACTACTTGCCAGTGTTTTCTTTTAAAAAATTTTTCGTACTTGTGTCTTGTCTGGTTTGATTTCTTTGCCAGTGAAGAAGGATCATATCCTACTAGGTCTGTGCAACACAGATTTTTGAGAAGCGGCAAGAATTCAACACAAGTAACCCTATTTTCCTTCATATCATCCCCATCTCCTTCTCTATTTCCTCCACTACACTAGCTTCACCTTCCCAGACATGACTCCTAGTCACAGAGAGCAACTGAGAACTGCAAAATTCTTTTTGGTGTAACAAAAGGCTAAAATCCTTTAGTCAAAATCCTAATATCATGATGGTGTAGTCTCTTCATTAGTTTAGGAATTAACCTTTCTTTTTAAAATTAGAATTAACAACCTCACCAATTCCTCTATATTACACGGGCCAAAGAAAACACAAACATGCAGACACATGAAAAAAATACTTTCACTAGACAGCAAAATTAAATTAATTTCCTGAAAGCAATTTCCTTTGTTGATTTCAAGAATGCTCTGGACTTTTTGTTTTTCTTAAGTGAGACACTGTAGGGGTGACTTAAGTTTGCAGAAATAGGAAGACCATGAAAACAGCTTATTAATGTTTGGGGGGAACCCAAAAGAGAACTATGTAGTAGGTTCACATTCTTTCCCAAGAGAAGTAAAACTATTAATGAAAAATTGTCGTTTTGACAAAGTGCTACTGAACTGTGTATAAATGCAGTGGCTTAGTTGTTAAAATTATAAAAAAGGTTAAAAGGAGCAACTGAAAAATGTAAAAAAAATCAGTAATGAAGCTATCACTATTGAAATCAACTATTTCAGAGAAAATAACCAAATTGAAGTTGTTATTCATTCAATTATTTCTAGTACCACATTCTAGATATTTTCTTTAGATACCTTAAAAGAGTAAGAATGTCTTCTTTTCCTCACTATATATAACCAATTAAATACAAAAGACACAGAAAATCTCCACGATGCACCATTTTGTCAGCTTCTAAATTCTGTAGACATTTAATATTTCAAAAGAATAGAGAAAATGGTCAGTGCGATTTAGCGAAAAATCAGAAATTATATTTGTTAAGAAATTCAGTAATGCTAGGACAAGTTTTGCTGGACAGATGTAGTCCCAGTGATGACTCTGGACATTTGTAGATTTAACATTTATGACTCTGACTACTGTGAATGATCACAAGTGTCTACTGGAAGAAGTAATTTCTAATTTTGCTGAGACATAAATGTGCACGAATATGCAGGCCTGTGTGCGTCTCTCTCTTTACATGTCTGTGAATGTATGTGCATGTATGTGAGTATGTGCATGCATGTGTGTATATGTGTCCATATGTGAACGTGTGTGTATGTACAGAATTCACATATATAAGTAAATGAGCTTAGCTGATCCAGTAGCTTTGCTCTGGTCTGCTAACTGATAGGTACACTGACTGCTTGGGAAATTATACTTATTGCATTTTGCTGGAGAAACCATATGAGAGTGGTACTAGAATTGGCACTTTGCACAGGTCTTGCTATGTATCCCTTAAGAACTCAAGGATCTATTTTGCTTAGTAATTGGCACATAGTTCACAAAGGGCATTGCCAGAGATTCAAAAAATGTATTAAAAACAATTTTCCCCAAAGTATTTCCAGTGACGTTATTGGAAATTATTCTTTTTCTGCATATCTTTTGAAAAATGTAGGTATTGCCAAGGCAAATATATGCCAAATTTGGATTTAAATGATTATGATTCCATGCAGTTCAATCTGAAGGTGGTAATGTAATGTCCAGATAGTTTTTTAAAACAGCATTTCATTATAACGGTGAAGAAGCATGAGTACTGACATTATTTTTGTAATTTTAGCCATTGTCTATGAGGATTTATGTGGATTTACAGGCTTCAGGCTTTTTTCATAATTAGAAACATAAGCAAATCCTTGCTGCGTGATAAGTAGCCAATAACAAATGCAACAAAATCAACAGACACTAAGGGCAAAAGTTGCCTCAAGGTGCTGCATAAATTTTGCTTTGCTTTCAGCACACACACACAAAAATGGAATTAAGTAAGCAACCCTTGGAAATAGGGTGAATAAATGCATATCAAATGTCAGTACTATTTGATCTTGAGTCATTTGCATAGATCCAGCAAGAAAGGACATTGGAAATTTAAAAATAGTTTAGGTGCAAACATTGCTATCTAAATTTCTCTAATTCAAAAGATGGTCGATTGAGTATCAACTAATAAAGCAGATAGCGAGGCCATCTTCTTCCAGGCAAAATTCTATGAGAAGATTATTTAATACATATATTTCCATAATTTCAACGTCCCTTTCCCTGAAATTATAATTTATATTAATGTCTGTTTCAATAAGTCAATAAACAGTAGATGCTATGGTATAATATTACAGTGGTAGAAGTTAAAGAAAAAAAGGACAGGAAAAAAAATTAGCAATTTCTCCAGTGTAGAAGAGACCACACTATCTTGGCAACCAGACACCCGTGATGGGGGCTAGAAAAGGCCAATGATTTCTTCCCCAGCCCTGCTCGTCTCTGGGGCTGCAGTAACATGGATGACTAGTTTGTGATCTTCTTGGGTGATAAACTTTAGCATATTTCTTGGTGATAATGAGTGTTCAGGAAATCCAAGTGGATCTTAGTGCAAGGTGACTACCAGCATTTAATCAGCTGGGCTAACTAAGAGAGCACTCTATCTGAAGCACACAGGAAAAACGATTTGGCTCATGATACGTTTTGGATTAGTTACTATATTGTACTTGTGTATTCTTTTCTCTATCTCATAATATCTATTTTCTGGAGTGTTGTGAAGATGATGTGAGATAATAATGTATATGAAAGAGCTTTATCAACTATTACAAGTTATGTTCTATGAAAATGTCAGGTTTTATAAACATTTGAGAAGACATCATGCTACAATAGAAACAGCAGGCACTTGGGTGCCACGCAGTCAGGTTCAAATTCTCCCTACTACTATGCTAGGAGCAGCGGTGAGCATCGTAAAACCCTAGAAATACAGGTGAGTTCCTTTGTGTGACATGTGAGCCTGTTTCCTTGTCTATATAATGGAGATAGACAGTCCCCTTGAGGGTTTGTGAGGGTTGTGTGGAAAAACATATTTAAAGTACCTAATGGTACCAGGTACATAGTACATTCTCAATAAATCCTAGTCTTTATTCTTCTCCTATTGAAATATTTATTCTACCATTAATCTGAACAAAAATGGCAGTTTGAACTATTTTACAGTATTATATTTCTCTCTGATAACACAAAATTTCAAGACAATAGCTAAGCTCAATTACAACAGAACACATCTGAAGAAGCACATGAAATCATTAATAACTTCATAGAAAGTTGTCTTAAATGCTTTTTGGAGAGGCAGTAAATAAATGATACGCAAATAAATGAGTGAATGAATGAATGAATGAATGAACAGAAAATACTAATAATTTTATGATTTAATAGCTGATTTATGTCTTAAATGTTCTGGTTATAAGTACTATTAAAATTTTTAGGGAATTAGAATAAGCATAAATAAACGAAAATGCTAAAGGATATTAAACTGATTAACCTAATTTTGTTGTATTTATTTGCATTCTGTTAATATCTTAAGAGGTTCCATAAAATTACCATAGAAAATGTAATTTACTGTTTATCATATAGAAAGCCTTGTAATACATGAAAAATGCACAATACTCAACCTGGCATATAATAAATATGAGAAAATTAGAAATATTCAAAACACACAGCAAAATCTGGGAGAGTCTGTTCATCCACATAAATATTCACTGTGTAAATACTTTATCAAGTGAGGAGTTCTTCAATATTCATTCACAAATAATTATATCCTTTAATTAGTTTATAACAAATTTGTTTAAAAGAAAATTGAGAAAAAAATAACTAGGTATGTTTGGTAACCTAAAAAAAACCTAAACCAAAAGAACAAATAACATGCTGAATCAGGACCTCGGCTAGCACAAATAGTGCCTTTCTGTCAATTACCAAAGTGGAGGTGGAGGGGGAGGGAGGCGGGAATCACAGAGAAGTGCCTTCTGTGAGTGCCTAACTAGCAAAAAGACAGTCTTGGCGTGACAGAGAAAATACAAAAAGGTGCTCCTTTCTCCTAATTACAAGAGGTAAGTCTTGGGCAGCAGAGAGTGTGGAGAAAGAGTCTGGGTTTCAGCCCCTGAACCTTCACTGGGGAGGGCACCAGCTGCACCAAGCTCTGCTGCAGCTCCATTTCCATTGCTGAAGCGGTAATACGAGAAAACATTAATTTATACTCCTTAGGACTCTTCAAACATTCTTTCTAGGACACCCTAGAGTCATCTGCCACAGCACCTAACTAAAGATGGCCAGTATTATCATTCAGGAATTTTATGAATAAAAAGACAGCTCTAGGATTTCCACGGAGAATGAAAATTTGAAAATGTTTGTTTATAAATTGATCTTACTCTAGATTTTAGTGCAATTCTCATGGCTAGCAAGCATTCAGGGGCTGCAAATAAATCTTAAATAGCTGATAACTAATTTTTATTATCTTAAGTAGCAAGACAAGACTGTTGTAGTAGGTTTTTCTGCATTCACAAATCAAAGGAAAATAACTTTTCCCTATCTCCTTTCCTGGTGAGAAGGGTTCAGGGAAACTGAGCCTCAATCATAGGACCAGTTAGCAGTGGTCAGTGGAGCCAAGAAAGGAGAATCGGAGAGGCTGCATCTTAAGAGAGGTTGACCCTAAAGCTTGACAGAAAAATCAAACAAATTTTCTAATTAAGGAAACTGTGCAGAAGAAATGTACCTGAGCACAAAGATGGAGGGGCAGAGACAGACCAGAGTCCACGGGATGAAGCAGAGCCTGGAGTATTCTTGAAACTGAGGAAGCACCCAGTGCCCACACCTGAAAGGTTCCTGCAGTGGCAGCAGTGTGGCAGAGGTGTCCCAGATGCCTCAATGCCTAAAGTTTACCGGCCTTAAACTGGTACTTTGGGTCATAAAATCTTTTAGGGGTAATGGAGTAGTGGCCCTGTGTTCCTTTTCCATCCCTGGCCTTTTCTCTTCTCTCTTTTTTTGGTGTGTACAATAAAGTATTGATGATAATTCATTTTGAGATGGAGTCTTTTAATACTTGAGTTACTCTTGGCTTGCAATTTAACGTAGCTCCCAAGGAGAATTCCTTTGGGTCATCTCTGTGCCCAACGGAGGAAGGAAAAAAAGTCTCCAAATAGGATAACTTTGCAATATTTCTGTAGCAGACCATCTTATAGCCATAGTAATAGGTAATGAATCCATTCTCTAGTGTATCCCAAACAACACCAGAAAATTAATATAGCAATACAGAGGTACCTAATTTATATCTGGAGAATAATTTAGACATTGAGAAACAGTGCTTCAAGTATATTACCATTTTTCAGACGCTGAATATATCTGTATTATTCTATAGATTGATGAGGAAGTAAGGCTAAAAATTAGGCAAAATAAGGGGCTATCTATATGATATAATTTCAAGGAGTTCAAGCAGTAGTTTCCTTCATGGCTGACGTACTAGCTCACGAGAGCCGAGTGTACTCAATTCTCCTTCCGAGTTCAGTGACGTTAAGTTGGGACCTTGAAATTGGCCATAGCAGGAGTGTTTACATCACTAACCTTGGCGCACACCACACATCAGGGCTTTGTTTTCTTTTCCCTGGAGAGAAAACTACCCACACACCACTGGTCCTTCAACAGGAGCCCAAGGACAGGAAAAACAACATTCAAAAGTTCCCAATTCAGTAAGTTTTTTTCAAAGTGATCATGGGTGATGAAAAAGCTGTGAATATAAATGTCTCTGATTTTAGTACTCTACTCACAGTAGGAAGCAAACTATCCAGTTGTTGTTAAGACTAATTTGACAGTAAAACATGAATTTGAGGTCTTATGACCCTCATTTTGCTGGAATGGGAGTTTGCTCTATATGTTCATTGACTCTATTAAGAGAGGAGTATTTGGTGGCTATTGTCATTCTGTTATCCCTACTTTGCATTGCATTTTTCATAAAAAATTACTAGGCTAATGACTATATTAATAATATAGTCAGAACGACATATTGTGTGAAAATGACTCATTAGTCTCCATTGAAATGTAACTAAGACAGAAGGCAGTAATCCACTTAAACAGGTAAAACGTGCCATTTCAGTTTTGCCTGAACAAAACAAGGAGAAATGTTCCTTTGGCAATGGAAATATTTCATCTTACAGTATACTCCCTTTCAAATGAACCTACATTTTCATTTAAAACCACGTGAAATTGCTACCTTTTTATTAGCCTAGGATGAGCAACAATTTGCCAGTTAATTCACAAACTTGTGTCTCAGGATTTACTTCTGTGTAATATTTCCCACAACGAAAATGGGCTAAAGAGCATTTAGAAGTGCCAACTACTTAATTTCCATTCTAATTTAGGGGTCTATGTCTTTTCCAAAGGAATTAACGAAACTCCAATAATAATTTCTATCTCTATTCTCAGAATGCATCAGCAAGAGAAGATAGGGCTATCTCCAAAAAAAAAAAAAAGAAAAAAAATATACATACACACACACAAAAGAAAGACAAAGAAGAAAAGAAAAAGAAAATGAATAATAAAAAAAAATGAGCCTTAAAGCAACATAAAAGCCATGTACCTGCTCAATCCAAAAAGCAAAGCTGTTGAAGAGGGAGCCTGATCATCAGTCTAGCTACAAATAGTCAGTAAGCAGCTAAGAGTTCAGGCTCCGCGTTATTCATCTTTGTGCTTTTTGGACTCCTGAGAGTCTGTAAGCAGGGCTGTATGTACAGCCTAAACACACTAAGGGAACAAACAACATTAATCGGCTTTGGTATGCTGACACATGTAGGGCAGTCCATACTTACTTTCTGAAGAGGTAGCTCTTGTAGATCAAATTTAGACTTAGTCTGCAAGTTTAAAGTCATGCTTCTGCCTGCATGCATTGCTGAAATACCTCCATAGGGCAGCATGCCAAGGTTAACTGTGTTGTGTTTGTAAGCAGCATTCTGAGTAGAGGAAATAATCATGTGACAGGGTGTGAACACATGCTCCACAAACTGATTATTACATGAACATGTTTCAATTTATAACATTTAACTTTAAGCAGGCAAACAGTAACTTCCTTTTTTAAACATGCACTTGATCAGACAGAAGCATACAGTAAGCAGTGTTAGTTATGCACATAATGAGTACCATCCAAAACTACAGAAAAGACAAAAAGCAAAGATACATTCTGTTTACATTTGCTGCTAAATCTCATATTTCATGATGGTAGTGACTCTGGACAAATGTTGTTCATCTGTGGTCATGTATGAACTTAAAAACGTCAAACAGTGAGGTTTTAAACTTTGTCAGCTGCAAATCTCATGGTCTCTTTCACATTGTGACATCATCACATACAAAAGACAAATACCAGATTCTAATTCCGCCTTATTACTAACACCCTGCAATGTGAAAGCCAAAATCAGTCTGGAGGCAGAATTGCAGCAACTCAGTAAAAGAGGTGGTCAAAAAAATCCTTCAATCTGACCGTTGGCTGATTGAATTTACTGATTAATTTAGTTAAACCAGTCAAGTTGTATGTGGATCCAAATATTCTAATTTTTGTTTCTTAAAAATTACATTTTAAACTAGAGAAATTCATAATGAAACTAAAGGAATCATAATTTGAACTATTAGTGCTGTTTATCTAATATACCTAAATACCTATGAACACTCTGGTGATTTTGCATAGTGGCTACCCTTCAACAGGCATATCTAAAGTTATTCCAAGTGCCTGATAGATACTTAATTTTCTTCTACAGAACTGCATCTAAAAATTAAAACGTTTTCGATGTCCTGTCATCAAATAGTTTCCATCAGTACAACCTCCACTTTCCACCTATCCTAGAAATGTAATAATTGACAGCTTTTGGGCCCTTTAAGTAATTCTCTTCTTTTGGAAAAAAAAAACTACAGAAGTTAACTTAGCACACTTTCTAAAAACTGAATATTATTGGACATTAACAGTGGGCAGCTATTCTATTCTGAGGGTGTTATTTGCAAAGTAATGATTTTTAGCATCAAAGTTTCACTGAACTCAACTGAAAGACAATTATACTGATGGTGTGCTCGTCTACCAATCATATTGTTTATGAATCTCTGATGATTTCATCCAGAGATTTTTGCTATCACCATGTCAAAATTGAAAAGGACAGTGAACATTTCAATCTAGCACTTGAATGATTCCTTAAGGTTTAAAATTACTCCCACCTAGTGCTCTCTTAGCTCCTATGAAAGAGTAGCAGCCGCAGACATATGGGTTCATGTGTTTTGAATTCTCTCATTCACAGTGGGGCTCTGTAGTGGAAGCTTGAGCCTTGAGGTTAAACTAAAGGAGAAAACAGGCATCTTTTATTGAGGGCAGTGCTTGCAGCTGCCTCTCCAAGGTCAATACCAAGGGGGATCTTTAACCGAGATTATGTTCGGCTGCTAAGCTTATCCCGTGTCCAGACTTCTAGGCAGTTCTCTTTTATGAGGAGTGGACAAAGATCTTGTAGTTTCTAGCGTAAGTATTTGATTTCCAGGGTTCAAATTGCTCAACTAAATCTTCCCGGGAAGGAAGCACATCACGTCTCTGGTGCAGTCTGACTTTGGACAGAGTGTCAAGCAGCACAGTGATGTCAAAGCCAGTTTTACATAACAAGTCTGTGCTCAGTACCCTGCCTTCATCTTCCGGAGTAGCTGGGAAGTTTTAAGTAAGAGACAGCCTGAGTAGCTCAGTAACTCAATTGGGAGGGGGAAAGAAATGTTACTCGGAGAACTCAAGAGGAAGAGCCTCCAGGGTCCGATGGCTTGAAGCAATACTCTAAGGTAATTTAATTTCTTGGAATTAAATGAGAAGCTATCGAGTATACATTGAAATTGCTCTGAAAAATGAAAGACAGACTGAGGGAATTATAAACAAACAGGGGATTCATGGAAAGTAATTAAAAAGGGAAGTATTGTCACAGTAATGGAAAATATACACAAGTTTACTTTTCTTTATCTGGATCTGGGACAGGCAGGGCCTCTAGACTTCTGCTGATCCAATGCCCCTCCCCGAGTCCTATTTTCCTCCTTCCAAATTCCTGCTCCAACTAGAGGAGTCACCTACTTTTCAATAGCTTTGATCAAAGGGGAGGAACCATTTACCTGGGAAACTAGTAAATACATGATGGTACCAAAGGCTTAGAATTTTGTCTTTTCTTTCTCATGCTTTGTTTTCACTCACTCTTCTGTTGCCTCAAATTACTAGTCATTGTACATATGCTCCAAAAAGCTTCTTAGAACCTTTCTTGACTAGTTCATCTTACCCTGTTACGTATGGTCGTGTCTACACGAGGCCAGAGTTCCCAAACTGTACTGTATTATTTGGCCCCAAATATTTTCGCCCTCCAAGTTATCTGTCTACATGGAGGGTATAACTTGAGGTAAGGCATGGTGACAACCGACCAGGTGTCTCCCACTGACAGCCAGTCATGAGGCTTTGATGAGGCTCCCTTCAATGGGACTGAGCACACCTATTTGAAACAGACATTCTGATGAAATATTTTGCAAGGCAGAACCAATTTCCACGTTGAGAAACTAACACCCACACCCACATTTATTAGTTCACTCTTTCCTTAAAAAATAATTGTTTCCTTGTCATGTAGACACGACCTACAAACAATATAATGATTTAAAAGGAATACACCTGAAAACACAAAATTCAGTATTAAAGAAATATATAATAAATGCAGTGACCTGTGCTTTTAGCAGGACACCAAATAAAATAATAAAACTATTGAGTGAAACATTCTAATGGTATATTATTACCTCGATCCCCAATTTACACTGAGCATTTACACCCCAGAAAATGAGAACAAAAGGCCCTATTTTCACAGAAAGGACCCTTAAGATTCTAAGGTCCGTGCAGAGCACACAATGCCCTCTGCACCAGAGCCAGAGCGTGCACTTGATGACGGTGGGCAATTGATCAGAGTCCTAGAAAATGAAATATCAGGTTTCTCTTAGAGAGAGATGAATAAGGCAACAAAAAGTGATTCTAGGCTTTATACAATTTGTTTTTTTACTCTCCTCAATCACTATGCATTCCATGCTTTGTGCCTCAATTTTTAACTGAATTGGGATTAATTTCCTTTTTTTTGCTCCAATATACGCACTAATTTGTACATTTGTAGTCTTCATAAAGACATCATCTATTTTTGTTGTCTGTAGTATGATTTGAATTTAAACATTTCTTTCTATATAAAAACCCACACTCTAAATGGCAGGATTTTTATTAAATAAAGTACTGTGTAGGAGGGCATTCAATCTGCTTATTTTATTTTTCTGTTTCTTGCTGGGAAGATTATTGCTCATTAGAAGTAATAACTTTAGTAGTCCCATAGCAGTAACTATATGCAAATCTTATAAACAAATTAAACCTGACTTTAATATAAGTGAGTCTGTGCAGAAAGAGGCAAAATACTCACTTTTTATAGATTCAATAAAAATCATACTCTTTAGGTTACTACAGAACCGTTCTGTGTCCTAGGAGAGGCATTTTGCCTTAACGGCTAGAAAGCAATTGAAGCACCATCTCGCATAATAGAATCGAATTCTTTCTTACTAACAATATTCAGGTTAGATTTGGTAAATAATTCACCTAACAGGTTATGGACTCTCGAAGAGCATTAAACAGCATCCATAAAAAACTCTTATGATCAATTTCCCCACAATATAAAGATAAATAAAATGCTGATCGTCTATTCATTCATGTTGTTCATGCTTCACTACATGTGCTTAGAAATGCCAATAAAGGAAAACTAAAGGCAGGAGGGATATTCTTACAGAGAAATGCCAAACATACCCTGTCTAACCTTCTAGCTTCTATATGTCTAAGCAGCTGTTGTCTCCAGTCTGCAGGCATTTTACCACAGCTCTCCTCTCCCTTCACAGGAGTAGGCCTCGTCTTTATATCACTGTTATCTGATGGCTTGTCACCATAGTTACCCAAGTTATAGTCAGATGGTATTTTTTCCAAAAGAGCTGCCATAGTAGGCCTAGCTGAAACTGGCCTGGTTTGGGAGGCACCGTAACTCTCTGTACTGTAGCTTCTTGCAGACAATGGCCTCCTCTGGGTAAGGTTTTTAACTGGAAAACTTCCCGCCTGAGCTTTCACTTCTTGATATGAAGGGTGTTCATCTTCATACCTGCCATTCCTTTTCAGGAACTGGGACTCAGTCACTGAAACGCTGCCTTGGCGATCCGGACCGCCCCTATACGGAGGCCGGCCGTACCTATCACTCGGAGGCAGCTCATGAGGTTCGCTGACCCTCCGAAACATGGCCATCTCCGTGGAGCTCGCCAGGGAGTCGGCTCTTCTCAAGAAGCCTGCCCTAGCACCTTGGCTTGCAAACTGGGCGTTCACCACAGCATCCTCATTGACAGATGGCTGGGAAAAGGAGAACATCTGCTCCATGGGTGGGTATCCTCTGTAAGCTCTGGGACTAACCAAATCCTTGGCAAGGTTTTTGCCGGTCTGTTGCACGTACTCAGAATTGTGTTGAAAAGGGGGCGGTATCCTCTTTTCGGCTTTAACTTCCACTGCTCCTTGGGGATTGAAGCTTTGGTCAAACTGATAGACTTTTTTTGTCATGGAAGCTTTTTGTTGTTGCGGGCCTTTACTACCTCCGTAAGTGAGCATCTCGTCATCCAGCATTGGGACTGACTGACTTCGAGACATACTGGACATACCGTGCTCCGGTCCCAGCATTTTATCTGGTCGTTCATGGCTTCCTAAGTGTTCACTTCCAGAAGCATAGTTCTCTAATGGTATATTATAAACCTTGTATGTACCAATGTCAATCTCATCGATACTCTGTGACTTTTTGAATTTATTGGACTTGATATCTTTCATTAGTGGGGAAAGCCTCTCTGTGCTTTTGCTAATGGAAATAACACCTTTGGAAGATTCTGGGCGGCAGTGGATTTGAGAAAAGACATTACTAAGACTCCTGTTGGGATTGGAATCATGATATTCCCACGGTACTCCTGGAGAGAAGGGGCTAGGTATTTCAGCAGATTCTTTTATGTGTTCTTTCCTTTCAGGTAATGGGCTGGTGGTAGGGGTTGTCTCTAATTTGGAAGGGAAAGCGGTCCTGTCTTCAAAAGGACTAGGGGTTCTGGTCCAATTCTGCCAAGGATTGGAAGGAGGCACTTCTGTTTCTGGTGTGTGTCTGTGTGTAGACTGCTCAAGTTCCAAGGGAACACCAACAATCCTATCCTGCCTAATCAAAGGCCTGCGTCCGTGAGAAGATGTGCTTCTAGATTTCGAATTTAAGAGAGCATTATTGTCGGCATTCTCTCCTGTGGTCTCCTCTGCAACAAACCCTGTGTTGTCATAATGTGAGCCATCAGTCCAGTTGTCAGTGAAAGCGTCACTCATCGGCAGCCGGTCAGGACGCTGGGGTAGGTTCCCTGGGGGAACAGCCTCCCGCTGGCTGAGTAATGGCTTTGAATCAAGGGGCTGTGGGAAAGACTGTGCAATCCTGTGAACACAACAGGAAGGAGAAATATGAAAATGTGGAAGAGCTGGGGTTTCACCAGAAAGAGAATAAGCAGCCAAGAATGCCACAATCCTTTGTTTAACTGACTAGTCATCCATGCTTATGATTATGGTAGCATTATTATTTTATGTCCACAAAAATCCACCCCTTTACCCAGCTCTAACTTTTATTTCTTCCTAGTAATCATCACCTTCTAACATGTTACATAATTTACTTACCTATTATATTTATTGCGTATTTTCTTGTGTCCTCTGCTAGAATGTAAACTCATGAGGGCAGAGATTTTTTCTCTTTGGGCCTAGCATAGTGCCTGGCATATTGTAGGTATTAAATACATATTTGTTGAATGAATGAATAAAAGAAAAAAATATATAGGCCTTCAGTAATGATCTGGAAACCTGTTTGATAAGTGGGTTCACCTAACTCCTGGTCCTCATCCCTGGAATTTCTGATTTAGCACATTTCCAAACTATTGTTTAAGAGTGCCTTTCTTATGAACTCTTGGTATATCTAAAGAACCCAAATTGTCTTCAAATAATGTTTATTTGAAGGCCAAATACTGAAGACATTAAATCCACTGTATAGGGAACACATTCATGTATCTTTTTCTAGAATGCAAATTATATTATGACTTTTGGTCATTGGTAAGTTTACAACAGTGATCATAGTATCTCTAGAAGATGCTCCTTTATCTAAGTTTATTCTAAACCATTTGCACACTAAGAATATTGAATTATTCATCTCTTATCAGTGAGAGAAAGACTTCTAAGTGCTTTTGCTGATTAAAAAAAGTAACTTTAGAAAGTATCTTCCAAAAGTACCTAAACTAACCTCAGCTTATATCACAATTAGATATCACAAATAATGAATTTATAAACTGAAAGAGTTAAGACTTTTGTCATGGGCATTAATGAACAGAAATAGTTATTCATTAATTACCAAAGAATATATTGCTAACAGCAGTGATATTATCAGTAAAATATGAATAAAAGTCATTTCTGCCTATATTGTATGAGGATTTTGATCTGTTATTTGCAGGGTAAAACACAGCAACAAGTTACGAAGCAAGGGCATCAGAACTGGGCAAATACTACCTCATTGAGTCACTTTATTGCACTCCGTAGCTTTTGTTTTTTCATCTGTAAACGGAGGTAATATTGAGTAGGAGCCATTTGGGAAAGATTAAATACTTTTACTTACATCCTAACTGTTCCAGGTGGTGATAAAATGTTGATGATGATGATGATAGCAATAAAAAATTCATTGAATATTTACTTTGTGTTAGGCACACAAGTGCTTTCCATGCATCTTACTTTAACCCATAACACCCTTTTGGATGGAGGAATGCTCAAATGTGTCATAAATAAGTATTGGGCAAACACAATTTTTCATTTTTATAACTTTTTGTCCTATCACCTCCACCTGTTAATCTCCTACCATCTCTCCCTTAAGCAATGGTTTTGCTGCGTAAGATGGATTCATCCACTCTTGGAATCCCAGGAGGACTAAATTTGCTTACCTGTCCCCTTCTGTCTTCTACATCACTCAGGTGCTGAATACAATTCCAAAATTAAGATTTCATTTTTTTAAAAAGTTGCTGAAAATAAGCATTTGGGAAGAGAAAAGAGGGAATTCTAAACACACCTGTTACCCCACAAAGAATTATGTACTGCGTCTTTAGCGGTTGTCTGCAAGGACCCCACTTTAACCCGGGTGTTAGAGGATGCTGAGGAAGCCTGGGAAGGCGAGTAGTCTGAGTAAGTGCCTGAGGAAACACTGTTATTCAGACAGTGAGTCTTGTCAACTTCAGACTCATCAGTTGATTCTGAAATGTAAAGGGGAAAATATTATAATGCTACGAACACTGACAATTATAAACAGAAAAGGAAGTATGAAAAACAGCATATCGATTAATATTAGAAATACATATTTGTAAAATATTTCTATAGACTATGGTGTATCATAATTTACAACTGGTGACTCATCATGCACATGCATTCGTGGCATATTTTCCACATCAGGTTCACAGTTACCTTTTTTGTCCTTCCCTAGCAGAACAAGTTTGGGTGGGTACAGAGGGGTCTCAGCTAATGAAGGGTGAAGTTCCCCAATCCTCATTTCATTAGCTGGATGAACAAAAGAATCCTGAGAGATATAATAATACAGGACAAGGAAAGTAAACATTTAAACAATGGTTAACCACGATGGCAGTATCTTTATTTGGCTTAGATTTAAAGGTGGGGCTCTAAAATTTAGATCACTGTGGAGCACCAGGAGAAGTGAATCGTATGTTTCTCTGAGGTAAGCACTAAAATGTTTTGTTTTTTTAATTTAAACGAGTCCATCTATTCACAAGACATTTTTGGGATGTTGTTTATATGCCTGGCACTGTGCAAAGAACTGTGGAGTTTCCAAAGAAAGACAAAATGTCACCCATGCCCTCGGGGGGTTTACAATAGTTCATTGTAACACAGGACCGAAGTATGATAAGCCATATATGAGCAATATGATACATACAAATATATGGTATATACAAATGTAAGAGTTCTAAGGGGTGAACTCTCTTTAGAGTTCTAAAAGGAAAGTATATCACTGACCAACTAGATTTTTTTTGAATCCTTAGCCATATTAATGCACAACTGGGTCCTATAAGTCCTGCTTTGACTGCTCATCACCCTCTTAATTCATACTGTTTCCCGAGTGATCTCAATTTCTTTAGTTCTACCACACCTTCTTCCTAAGGGTTTTAGTTTTCTTGTGATCAGTCTAGTCTGCTAAATCTTCATTCTAAATCCATTCATTGAGTGTAATGAGCAACACTGGTACAAGAATATAACTTCAAGGGCTGGCCTGGTGGCGTAGTGGTTAAGTTCACTCACTCCACTTTGGCGGCCCAGGGTTCGCGGGTTCAGATCCTGGGCGTGGACATACGCATCTCTCATCAAGCCGTGCTGAGACGGTGTCCCACATACAAAATAGAGGAGGATTAGCATAGATGTTAACTTACTGACAATCTTCCTCAAGCAAAAAGAGGAAGATTGGCAACAGATGTTAGCTCAGGGCCAATCTTTCTCACCAAAAAAAAGAATATAACTTCATAATGACAAATGAACATGCAAAAAACCCCGTGAATTTTATACTTCTACAATTCAAATTATTATTCCCAGTTAACTTGGGAGTGGGAGAACATTAGGGATGGCAAAAATACCAAATTCTCACTTTCTTCTAGATCTAAAAATGTCTCATCTATGCCCGTAAGTAGTGATATAAATTTATGAACAGCAGTTATCTTTATGTCTTTTTTATTAACCTTTAGAAATTTGAATTTAAAGAATTTTCAGTTTTTTCACTCATTAGTACTTGTTAGTTTGGAACATTAATGTAACGCATATAGAAATATTCTGTTAAATCAGAGAGAGAATATACTTGAGGACCAAAATATAATAAATAAAATCGGTCCCGCCTTATAACTAATTGGTTGGTATAATCAAACAGAACTCTTATTATAAATTTATTGTGCTGCCTCCTGGTGAGCTCAGCTGCGAGCACATTAGTGCCTTAAAACGCAGTATCAAATTTGAAGAGGGGTAGGAAAGAGGGGGATTGATGGAAATTCTGGAGATGAAGAGGGAAGTCTGTGTTTTTGTGGATTTTGAAAGTTATTTCAAAGGTTTAGCATAAGAAACTTATGATAAAGTTTTAAGTTGACAGAATACAGAATAAAAGGCTTTGCTCATCTTTGAAGAAATGTGTAAGCAGAACAGGTGCAAGTTTGATAAATGGTACCACGAAAGGCAGAAAATATGTTAAGACTTTCAAAAAGATTTCACGAACAAGGTGGCATATTTCTGTTTTCTTCCTGCTTCACCAATTATTAATCAGGTTACCTTGGGGAAGTCAGTGTACCTCTCTAGATCTTACTCAATTCATCAATCAAATGAAGGTAATAGATAGTAGGAATTAGTGAAAATTTCTGTCTAGTACTAACATTCGATAAATCTAACTTTTTCATTGAAATAGTATTTTAAAAAGGAAATATTCCTATGACAATATAGAAGTATAGGCATTTTGCTTTAGTCAAAAAAACAAAACAAATAGTTGTACAAGCACAGAAATGTAAATATAGTTAAAGGTTTCACGATTTTTTTTTCCTTATGCCTTATGCATTCATACTCAAGTTTTGTATGTACAGACCAAACTTTCACACTGGTATCCCAAAATTGTGACCAGAGCTTTGCACGGTAGCTGTGGTCTGGCTCAGATTCAAGTCTCTGGCCCTGCCCAATAATTTCTGTTTTGAATTAAAAAAAGCCCTAGCAACTAGGAAGAGAGTATGCTATCAGCTAATTGTGAACTTGCATCTGTTCTCTAGAGTTCTGTGGCCCTCCACCTAGCATAACACTACTGAGGCAAGAACAATGGATTTGCACTGATCCAGTTAGACTCTCTTATCTGCAGGAGTAAAAAGATGATGCTGATGAAGATGATGATGGCCAGCAGTTGCAGAGAATGTATTGCATGTCTGCTACTGTGCTATTATGCTAAACACTTTATATTATCCCTGTTGTTTATTTAAAAGATAATCTTTTATTTTTATTTGGTATTTCTAAGTTACCTATTAGCATCATCTTTGTTTCACAGGTAAGGCAATGGAACCTCAGAGAAGTCATAATTCCAAGTGAGAAGCTTAGTAGGTGGTAGAGCCAGGATTGGAAGTAGGATCTGTCCTACTTGAAGGTCTTCTATGTGATACTGTAGGTGCTATATTATCTACCCTAAGAAAAGTTCCCGTCTAAAATCCACCTCCACAGAAAAAAGTTAACTGTCCAACAAAGGAAATTACTCATTGACTTTGTCTCTATAAATGCTTTTATAAATAGGCTGGAGGAATCAAGTTCATGCTGAAAAAGTGGGTGAAGCTTTTGGGACTACGTCTACAGGTGAAGACAGTGGAAGTTACTGGCAGGGAATCACATTTAGTGGAGACTCCATTATAAGTACATTGAACTATGTGTCCTTCCGGTGAGGAGACAGAGGGGGAGGGGAAAGAAAAGGTAAACTTCCTTTTTTTACCCCGTTGCCCTTCCACTGTTCAAACTAAATCTTTGCTGCTGCTGCTGCTGTAGTGAAAGGGAGCCTACAATAGAAATCAAAGGGGGAAACATGCTTGTGTCTGAGCTTTTGAGAGTCCGGGTCTAGTATTAATAAAAGCATTTAAGGACGTTTTTAAGGGTAGTTGACTGTCCTCTGTCACTAGGAGAAAGATGTGGTTTCTCTGTAGACAGAAATTGTGCTGAGTCTCCTAGCAAAGGGAAAGTGCAGGGCCATTATGAACGTGACGGACGTGGTGAACAGGTATCCATTCAGAAATTTTCTGTAATGCAGGGTAGTGACGCACAGAAGGATTAAAAGAGGATGGGGCAGGGTTAGCACATCATTCTCTTCTTGGGGGGAGGGAATTATCATTTGTGGTAGCCTTCCTCTGTGCCAAGAACTGTGCTTGGAGCTACATAAAATACTCCACAAAAACTCTGAATGTTTTAAAGGCAAGGAAACCAAGTCTCAGAAAGATTTCCCCGACTTGTCAAGGTCATATAATTGGTAACAGGGTAGATTCAAAATTTGCATTCATGTCCTCTAGACTTCAAAGGCTTTCTGTCTTTTCTTAGACTGTGCTCTGAGGCACCCACAGTGCTGTTGCTAAATCACAGGGATACCTGGGTTATTTTAGATATCTGAAGGAAACAAAGCAATACTTGGCTTCAGTCAGACACTGTGTGAACTGCTACCTCCAGGTAGCTCTCAGGGTCAACATTAGATAGTACATTCCTTTTGATGAGAATCTTTGTGAAGCTGGGTTTTTGGTGGTTGCTGTGATCAAAAATCAAGTGCCACTTGAAAATCAACATGAAACAGAAATTAGAGTTGTAGTGGCCAATAAGATTCCAAGGTTTGAGAAGGCAGGCAGTGTGTGATAGGTGCACACATTCCATTAATAAGTAGTTTTGGTTATTTAAAAATGAAATGAAAATATTATTTTCTCTTTCAATTTATGTGTATTATTTTTCAAATAATGTCTAAGTAGGGCATAAATAATTACTGAGTTATTCAGACCTAACTACTTAATAAATGGAACTGTTAGGTATTTCTTTTGGTCTAGGGTCCTTGTAACAAAATTACTAAGACACTAAAGGCATTTGTATACGAAGAGTTTATGAACCTCAAGCCTTTACTTATTTTATGTTATAGCTTTATTCACTGTACCATTCTCTTTCCTTCTGTCCTTTTTCCCTGCTTTCCTTGCTCCACAATAATCTCCATCATAATATTTTACCTTTACTCATAATATTATATTAATGTATTAATATATATATTATATTAGATCATCAGAGTTAAGAGGGATTTCTTTTTATTGACCATATGGTAGATTGTTGTTAAAATACATGTTATTCAACATGCAGGTGATAAAATGTGGATAGGAATGGCAGCCAAAGCTCAATTAATCATTAATTCAACAAAAATCCAGAGAAATTCTCCTTGCTTTCAGTGAACTTCTAATTGGATGGAAAGACAGACATGTTACCATAGTCAAAACAGTAAACTGTATCAGTCATTCAGTTATTCAACAGAAAGTAACTGGGCTCCTTCTCTGCTCTGGGCACTGTGCTGGACACTGGGAGGACAATGGTGGACAAGACAGACACGGTCCCTGCTCTCGTGAAGCTCACAAGCTGAAGTTAATAAACAAGAAAATCAAAAAGGTTTTCATTACATTTGATGCTAAGATACAGTGTGATGTGATAGAGAAAATCAGAGGGTCCTTACCCATTAGGGCGATCAGGGAAGGGCTTCCTGTTGAGATAAACTTTAAGCTGAAACTTGAAGAATGAGGAAGTGCTAGCCATATAAAGAACTGGGTGTTAAAGACTGAATGTTTGTGTCCCCCCAAAATTCTTATGTTGAAATCTATCTGATGGTACTTGGAGGTTGGACTTTTGGGTAGTGATTAGGTCATGAGGGTGGAGGCCTCATGAATGAGATTAGTGCCCTTATAAAAGAGACCCAGAGAGCTCCCTGGCCCCTTCCAACATATGAGGTCACAGCGAGAAGGCAGCCATCTGTGAACCAGGAAGTGGGCCCTCACTGGACACTGAATCTCCTGGCGCCTTGATCTTGGACTTCCCAGGCTCCAGAACTGTGAGAAATGATTTTGCCTTTAGTGACTGAGGGACCAATAGCCAGCACCCGGCTATAACTGTATACTAACCCCTGATATCTTTGGGCCTTTGAAAGTTTGATTTTAAGTCTGTTGAGCATTGATTTTTATATACAAATAAAATCCGGCTTCTTAAAAAAATGGTTTTGTTTATAAGCCCCCCAATCTATGCTATTCTATTATAGTAGCCCAAACGACTAAGATGCTGGGGAAAGAGCAAACGCAAACTCCACAAGGCAACTATAAAGGAAAAGAAGAGCAGAAGGGAAGCTCTGCGTCCCCCGTTTTCCTTGTTCATATGGCTCTCCTGGTCATATTCTCTATCTAGAATAACAGATGCTACAATTCTTGACAGACGGTTGGCTAATAGAAAGTGATCAAGCAATGCTGATTTCCCTTTCCTTTTCCCTCTTCCCTGCTGCAGTTGTAATCTATTTACCTTGTTTTGTCTTTCTGTTCTCTGCCTCTGGTTCTGTGTACCTCTATTCTTGGTTTTCTCTTGGTTTTCCATATTTAACCACATGGATCACTATATCATAGCATGTGATACCCTCTTCCACATTCTTGGCAGTGTGAACTAAATAGCAATGACTCAAAAATAGTATACATTTGAAAAACATATAATTAAAATGTGTAATATACACTTATCAGATAGACACTTGGTTATTTGTATTTATTGTATCTGGAAGTTGAATAAATGGAGTATGGCCCTTTAATTCAGATGCAGCAGTTTGAGACAAGGGGATGATACGGAAAGCAACAGCTGCTCCTTTCTCTAGGATGGCTAAAAGTTGTGGAAAGGAGACGTAGAATTTCAATTTTAGAAACAGTATTGCTGTTACCAGTGCAATTTTAATTCAAGAGGAGAAGCCAGCAGAAGAAGAGAACTAAGAAAGGGTGGGGAATCACAGAAATAAATATAAAGCTGAAGGTTAAGCTTCAATCTTAGCCCTATTTAGTTCGGCTACTCCAGCTAATTAAGAAGCTTAGATAGGCAATGCAAAGCCACTGTAGCGTTTTCAAGGAGGGCAGAATTAGATGTGTGTTTTAGAAAGATCGTTCGCAAAGCACTCAACGTAAACCAAAAAGTTGCCAGGTTTAGAGTAAGGCAGGACAGAGTTGAGGGCCTGAGGAGATGGATGAGATGCACTTAGAGGAAAATGTAGAGGCTTTGGTGATTGTTTGGAAGGGGGAGTGGAGAGAAAGATGGAAAAAGAAATTAGGATACCTCCCAAATCCCCAGCTTGAGTGAACTGGTAGGTAATGGTGCCAGCAGAGACCAAGACTAGGAATACAGGAGCTCAAGCAAGTTTGTGGAGGAAACATTAAATTTAATTTTGGACTTGTTAAGCTTGAATTGCTTGTGGAACAATTTTAAGATTTTTCTCCATTATTATTATGAAGTTCATGGCCCAACCCAACTTTTTCTTGTTTCACTTATCCCATCTCTGTATTAAGCAATTTTAAGATCTGCTTATTTTGTAGTAAAGTTACTCAATTTATGGGTCATCATGACCTCATAGCTATTTTGACATTCGATTATGATTACATGAGATTTAAATATAAAGTGTATGTGTATTTAGTTCATACTCATTAAATGCCGATTTTCTTTCTTTTTATCTTATTATAGAATCTTAGAGACAAAAGAAAAGGTTGTTGCTTTGCTATAGCATATCTGTAATATTTTGGAAATGAAAGAATATAATAATACTGGTTTTATAAGCAGAAGGGAAAAAGCAATGAAAGTGAGTAATTATTTAAATTTTCTTCCCTAGTTATCCAGCTGTCTTCTTTTCTGGAGCAGGCTGGTACCTCCACTGGGAGATGTGCACGCACACCATGCTTATTTTTGCTCAAGCTTTTCCCTTTGCCTGGAATGCCTTCCTGTCTTTTTGACTTTAAAAGAGTTGTCCAATCTTTAAAATGCAGTTCAACCTTAAACTGTTTCACATAACTTTTTAACTAATTGGCAATGATTACTTCTCTCCAATTTCATAGAGCATTATATTCTCTATCACACATTCAACTATGTGATCATATTTTATATAAAATGTTCTCTAATCACCTCATCTGTGTTATGTTTACCTGGGAAGGCTCTAAATTATTTGGGGACTATGCACACATTTTATATTTCTTTTCTCTCTCTCACAGTGTTTAGCACAGTGCTAAATATGCAGTTGGTGTTTAATCAATGCAACAAATTGATGCTCTGAAGTGCAGATTTGTAAAAGAGTTTTGCTAATTTAGATTGTTGAGAAGCAGGTTTAGGAATTTCTTGATGTACTCATACCGATTATGTTTCTAATGAAGACAGAAAGGTGATCATCAAATTAGCTGAAGAGTAGATGAGATAGTACAGAGGTGGCATAAATGTAGTTGAATTCTTTTCAGACCACACAAATTGATGAAGATAAATATCTAATTCATTCCAAAATATAGGAATTAAGCTTCACATTACTAGATTCCATAAAGCTCAATTTCAAAATTATCTCTTTTTTTGTTGTTTATAGTAGTGTTTCTTAAAAAGGCTGTAACCCAAGCACAAAATTATTAAAAAAAAGAAAAAGGTTGGCTCTAAACTTGATTGGGAATTATACTGAGATTTGCAGAATAAAAAAAGTTTTCATTTAGTCTTTTCTAATGACTCATACAACAAAAGTTTGGGGTAGCCAAAGGAATACCATGAAAATCATGTAATACATTTACTGGCCAGGCCTCGCTGGGTGAGTGAATTATTACTTCTGTGTATATTGGAACTTCTGGAGCTGTATTAATGACTTTAAGACATGTGGTTGTCATTTAGCTGTGATTTATTAAATGCAACCCTCATAGTTTGAAAGAGTAGAGAAAAAAATATATTTTATATTTATATTTTAGGAGAAAAATGCACTTATCAAGGAAGACCTATTCAGTTAAAAAAAACATTATTTAATAATTCCAAAAAATCCAAACCACACTGGCAATTACCAATAACCTTGAAATACCTCCACTGTAATCTCCTTTGGAGCTACAGGCCACTTGTGTTCATATTTTTCTTTCACAGTTTGCTCCGTGTTAGCAGTTGGATTTGAATTCTCAACACGCACTCCATGGCTTGGTTTACCCACCAGATTTTGAACAGATTTTACCATATTCTTTAAATCCTCAGGGTAAGGAGTTGGATATCGTTTTAGGTTTATTTCAACCTAGAAGTTTATAAAAAGAAATTTAACACAAAAATACCTTCAGCAGCATGTTCACAAAACCACTCCATTGACGTGCAGTAGTATAACCAAATGCAATATAGTGAGTGCTGAGCAGGCTGACAAACTGTAGAGTAGAACACACAGTGTTCTTCTCGTATTCTGCCATGTGGGACTTCTCCCAACCCTGCCCATCCTTCTAGATGAAAAACAATTTTTGGATTATATCCTATCTTTAGACATCCCCTATAGATGGTTGAAATAGCAGTAGGTCAAACACTTAAATGACTGGTAATCTCTGAAAAATTTAATTAAGTTACTATTAGCTGCTTTTATACTTTGGAGGCCATTCCCTTCCCTATCTTAGTTATTTGTAAGTAACTATTTTGATGTTAAAAATGTCTTTGGAGTATCAATGCAAGTGATGGGAGAAGGCTCCCAAAGATTTACAAGTAGAGTTATCAGGTATTAAAAAAATGGGGAGTAGACAATATCTGCTGCCCAAATATGCATCAGCTCTATATTAATTAGCACGTTACATCAAAACGTAGGGTAGCTAATTCTTGTTAATACCTAAGAAAATATGCTTCAGGATGGCTTTTATACTTAGTCTTCACCCTAATAAAGTAACAGGCTTTGTAGGTAATGTCTTACAATAAAGAGAAATAAAAAATAGGGAACATTTTATAAGATATTCTAGATAAATGTAAATTTTGGTTTATATTTATTCAGATATTTATCTCCATTCTAGAACACATTTTTAGTGTATCAGTGTAACTTCAGGGAACATATATATTAATTATTATTTTTCACATTTAATTTAGAGAGAGAAAATATGAGACATTCCATATAAAATATTCCAGCATCAGAGTCTTTATAATATACTTAAATGGAATAAACACAAATTGTCCATGCTGATTAAAAAGAAGTGGGAGGGAAAAAAAAGGGCAGATTTACTTGGCCTGGATAATTCCAACAATCTCGCTTTTTTTTGCATCTGAGTAGAACCAACTTTACAAAATGGAATGATTTACGTGATTGTGGTGAGTACGTGTCTGTGGAAAGTGTGTGGGGGGGTTAAGGAGAGAATGTGGAAGAGAAGCTGAAGGAGGAAGAGGAAGAGTGGGAATGAGAGAGCAAAGGAGAAAGAGGGAGGGGCATACACAGACCCGCCCACCCACACCCATGTAATTTATGGGATGTAAGAAACTATGATGGTGGTATAGATCTGGATTAAAAATATGAATTCAAACACTTTTGCTCATCTGCAGTTTTAGCAAATCCACCAACTTTGTTATTCTAGTATTTCATCTTCCTTGTGGCTCATTTTCCTTATCAAATACTGGGATTGGATTCACCAGATGATTTCCAACATTCTTTTCAGTACTAAAATTACAAAATTTCTTTTCCAATAAATTTTTGGAAAGCTGATGAAAAACCAGATAATTTTGTTAGTGTAAATATTGTTCAAATGCAATTTAATCTTTTATACTTCCAAATAAGGAAGGATGAAATTAATAATATACAGAAATAAAGCTACAAAAATATAACCCAAGAAAAACTTAGACTTTACATAAAAAAAGTATAAGCTGTTAGAGTATAATATAAATATATTTCAGGGTACTTAATTTATAATGCATTCTTAAATAAACATAAAAAGAACGATATCCATGCTAGACAAGATCCACTGGGATGCATGCATTCTTGGATCTGCTATTTAAATTGGTATTAGAAATGTTAATCACAAATTAAATCTAAGTTTTGAATTATATTGTTGAACTTGTTTAAAAGTACCTGATATCTGAAGGCTAAAAGTAAAAAAAACTACACTTAAGAAAATGTAAGTTGAAGAATGGTATGACTATTATGCCAATTAAGACTGTCTTTTAATTTTTAATAACCAGTGGTATATGAATGAAAAATAATTTTCAAGTAGGGTATTAAATTAAAATTCTATTTACCTTAAAAAATCCTCAATGCTAAAATTACACTTTTAAATTGAATCAGAGGCAAAAAAAAAAAATGTGAAGTGTTCTTCCTTAATTGAATTAAATACTTCATTGAATAATGTAATCTATTTTTTGCAGATGCCATGTCCCATGTGACATAATTAGATGACTAATTACTAATGGCCATGGCACCAACATTTTCTGATTATTTTATAAGCAAGTTAATGTGTTACTTTGGTCACATCACCAGAATATGTTTGGGTATATTATCTCTATAAAAAATTTCAAATCTAGAAACAGAAGCAGATTTGCCACGAAGGTGATGAAACTTAAGCTTTAGGGCCTGCCATTTGCATGGGCTCTTTCCAAAGCCTTGTGAAGGGCCCCACTTATGTATTATTTACAGGGTTATTTTATAGTCTTTTTCTGAAAGAAGCCCCTCCCCAGACTGTGGAAGCGCGGGGGTCTCATAACACTTGGCTTTGTTCCACCTGGACAATAAGACGCTTGCTTCCCACTTACTAGTCTACCAGCAGAACTTACTGGACCTGGAGTCAGAAGAGCTAAATTTAAGCCACCGATTTACCCTCAACTAGCTATCAGCCACTAATATTTCTGTCTAGTTTCTACTCATGTAAATTGGGAATGATCATATCCCTCCCACACACACGGGTTAATCTAAAGCTCAAAAGAGATAATAAATGTGAAAGTCCTTTGAAAATTTATAAGTTCTATGCAGATATTAGACACTATTTCTAATAGCAGATTCTACTTATGTATTTTTGAAATCTGGAATCCTTTGGCAATCTAGATTCTACTATATATATGTTTACTCATAATACTTGCAACTGTCTGGATATTTTTTCAGATTGTATGCAGTAACGACTATTATTTATTCAGTATCTGACACGTGCCAGGCACCATGCAAAATGTTTTATAGGGATATTTATTATTAGTTATTAATAAAATAATATTTATTTTATTATTTACCATATAGATTTAAACATAATTAAACAATAAATGATTATAATTAACAATATTAATAATTTCTAATTATAATTAAATCTCATTTGAATTTCACAACCCATTGTAGCACCTGTTCCCATTTTACAGAAAGAAAACGGCCTCAGACAGTGTAAGTTACTTTCCTGAGGTTCTCCAACTATTAGGTAGCAATGTCTAGATTTGAACTCAGGCCTTTGACTCCAAAGCTTATGCTACACAAGTGTTACTTGGCTCAGAGCCATTTGCTGGTGTGTGTGCAGCACGTATTTGTATAATCTTTTGGAAGAAATACTATACATTAAAATGTGAGCTTTACTGAGTTAAATAACAAGACAATTTCAATTTTTTTAAACATAAAGCTAATATCTTATAATTTCTTTTTAAATGAAACTATAGTATCTTATAATTCTGTTGTTTGCAAGCTTTGTAAAAGCATACTTTATACTCTTTTACAGATTGTTTTCCTTCCTATTTTTCAACTCATGTGTGCAGTTCTTCGGAAATGAATAAACATGACCATGAACACAATTATATTAATAGTTCAGCAATGCCCAAATACAAAAGCAGTTTCTTTATATTTTAAATATATAGGCTAAAAATATTCCCTTACTCTAGTATGGAATGACAAATTCATTTATTATACACATAGATGGGAAAATCTGTCAATTATGTTCTTACTCAAATATTGTGTATATCACTCACCATAAAGTATTTGCTCATTTTACATACACATTTTACTAAAATGCAAGATTTTACTGAAATGCTATTTTATTTTAATTTTGGAAAATAAATATTTCACAACATTCTATGTATCTCAGATCTAAATAAAGTGCAGTAAATGCAAATAGCAGCTGCAAGATGTTGGAGACTCCCAAAAATTTAGCCATGAAGAAATAATTAATGTTAATAGCTAGGGCACTTAGAGATCGGATCTTGAGTTCACATAGAACTATGGTTTTCTTATATAATAATTAATTCTAATTTGATTTGCTTGTAAATTCCAGTAAGAGAAATAATAGTTAATGCTTTGATTACTGATTAAATATCTTATTCTAGGAATTAATTGGAAGGTTTTACAGAGAAAGGAAACCTATAGCAGTGTTAGTTAGGAAAATGCATTCTCAGCTTGCCTTATATTGCAGAAAGAATATAAGACACAGAAGAAGAATCTAGTCCATTACATGTGGATGGCAAAGTTTGTAAAATGCAGTGTTCTTTCACATCCCATTAAGATATTTTTTTCCCATTAAACTCTAGACACCCAACCCACTGAGATAAGGAAGCCCTATTTGCCACAACTCCCAAACCAATCTTCTCTTACAGGAATTCTCATCATCTGTGCCTTCAAATTAAAGGGAAATTGATGCTTTTAAACAAATATTCATCTTTGTGCTCGAAGTTCACTCTCAGCAAATCTCCATTCAAATCTCAGGCTATTTTAAGAATCAAGTTAGTTAATCTCCCCCAGAATTGATATTATTAAAAAAATGTATGTAGGTACAGGGACAATTTAGATTGTATCAACAGTGTCATCAACATTCTGCCGAACTATTGGTATTCCCACACTTTAAAGAAAAAAATCTTTAAAAATAAAAACATAAGTAAAAATGAAGCACCGAACTCAAAAACCATTCCAGATATCCCACCATTAGGCTCTCATATTGATGTTCCCTCCCCTCTGACTCAGTTCTCCCCGCCCCACTGCCAATGTTAATGAACAAAAATTAAATTGGATCAAACACTGGCAATTGGAAGGTTTCTATATGATCAACATATCTTCCCCCAAATCATGCAGAACATACCCCATTAACCACTGTTCCAAGGTTGCCTCTACAAGGGGGATTCTCCTACCTCAAACACCTAGGCCTACCTGTCTGCCACTTAGAGAGGGAAGAGTGGTGGATTGTGCTGCAACTGGCAATGGAGTACACATGCTCCTTTCTTGCTGGAGGCCACTTATACAACCCCATGCCAGCTGTGGGTCATTCTGGGGGACGGGCATATCTTGGATCTGCTGATCACACCTGGCCCATGGTGTGCAGCAATCGCCAGACAGTCTGGCAGGTTGGAGAGTAATCCCACGCTGGCCCCTTTCCCAGGGGGCTTGGCAGGAGAGATCCTGTGGGAGAAGGAATCTCCATTTTCTGGGAGAAAGAGGAGCACTGTAGCAATACTTTCACTTTATCATTTTTCTACTCTTGATTTTTTTTTCACTCTGGGTAATGCATTTAAAACAACCATCAGAAAATTAGTTTTAACTCTATGTAATAAAACAGCACCAATACCACATGAAGCTAAAGGGTCACAATTTCTCCACACAAGGCAGCATTCATACTACACTATATACACTCTAAGTAGGGCATTATACTCTAGTCCATTTGGAAGTTGATGGCATAGGTCAGTGGTTCCTTTTTACATTTTATGTAAATTAAAGGCAAATTGGTGCTAAATTTAATGTACATGTAATGAACCAGAAAATCATGGTTAATTTAGTGTAAGATTTCAGTATAGTCAATTCATCATACTTCTATGATGATTTATTTAGAAGTTTGTTTGTGTTCTAATTTGTCCAATAGCCAATGGCATTGGAAATATTCAAATTAGTCAAAGTCAAGTAGTTTGAGATTTTTGAAACATGTATTGTTTCACCAATATATAAGTAATCCAAACATCAATAAATATATTGAAAATGCACTCTAAAGTATAATGAACCTACTGTGATTATAAACAAACTTGATCACGTAACACACAAACAGGGCTTCTAAATAAGTGTTTGCATTTACTATATTTTATGTTTTCATTGACACATATTCCAGAGTATATTACAAGCACTCTTTTCTTCTTGGATCCTTTGAATATAGATTTTTAAAAAGAAGTATGTAGTATTTGACAGTCAATGAAGTAAAAGAATGAACCAGACGTCCAGTATAGAATGCATCATCCATTGGTTCTGGGTTTAACATATGAAATCCTTAAAAGAAGAACAGAAATGCTCTAAAGGTCTTTGTCTATTTTTAGTTTAGTATTATTTTTTCCAGGAATTCACAAGTTAAAAAAAAATGTCTCTTTGGTTATTAGATAGCACTAACCAACCATCCAGAAACATTTTTTTTCTTAAAGCCAAATCTTTAACAAAATTGTCATTTTGATTTGGAAATCCATTTTGGGTTCTTCACAATGATATAGGTAAGCCTTGTCAATCACCTTACTGTCTATTTTAGTAAGGTTCTAGAGTATGTTGATTTAAGAAGAATTTTAGACAATGGGACTGAAGGGACAGAAAAGAACACATCCCACAATGTAGATCTATTAATAGGAGGCATGTACAATTACTCAGGTAACTGGTCACTAAGAGTGAGAGCTGTTAGCATCCATGACAGAAAAAGCATACAAATAATACCATAAAAATTAATGAGAGATTCAAGATGTTGCCACGACGATAACATGAAGATCTGAGTTAAAATCTATATCAATTCTGATATTTTCTATTTTAAATAATAGAAAAATATAAATTTTAAAATTCAATCTTGTTACTTGACTTAGTTCCAACAGAGGAATTTTTAAAACATGCTTTGAAGTGAAAAAATTGAAGTTATTTTCCCTAAGGAATATCACCTGCACTCACCTTTAAAACTTGTAACTTCTCAAATATCCCAGGGTCACAAAAGCTTTCAGAGAGTTTAATACCACTATAATACATTAATCCATTGGCTCTTCAACAATGTGTATTTTGGCCTCATACAGTCTGCATGATGCCTTGCTCAGTGATTGAAAGAAAACCATTTCAGTGCCTCAAAGTTGTAATAAGATGCTTTGGTAATGCCCATTACCCAGATTGGTTTGTTTGGGGTTTTTTTTTGCTTTTTCTCAGCTTGAATCTCTTTTATGTTGTTATTTTGTAAGATGAGGTGGCATATCATGTTTGCTCAGTCATGACTGGGACATTAGTCTCTTTCAGAAGCACACTAATGCTTCCAAAATTACCATCCTGCTACAATGAAAGGTACCACCATGAGACTTGAAGATGTATGTGGCCTTCTAGCAGAGATCACTCAATTTGTCCCAAAGTCTATCTGAATGATAACAGTGGACAAACAAAGACAATGAGAAGAGAGAAGAAACAAAAATTAAATAGTTCACCTTAACTTTCCCAGCATTTTCATCATCTTCCTTTTTTTCTTCAAATTCAAAGGCAACTGTCATGCGTTGCTGTCTCTGCTCTTCCCACAGGGTAGGGTTAAAGCTGTCACTGTCTGACTGGAAATCTACAGTTAGATTCCAAAGTATTATTGTTTTTTTTACATAAAGTGTTATTAATAGAGCTTAGTACGCTATGCAAAAAATGGTGATGGGTACTATGAACAAATACAAAAATAGAAAAAGAAAGAAAGAAAGAGAAGGAAAGAAGGAAACAGAGAAAAAGGAAGAAAGAAATAAGGAAAGAAAGAGAAAAAAAGGAATAAAATTCCCTTGATGTTTGTTACATGGTCTTTTAATATCTTAACTCAAATTCAGCTTTCCTAAGTATACGTTAATTATATATTGGGATTGGAAAGTTTTCCAGTGTAGAGAATAGGCTCTCTAGAGGATAATAATAACAGAGAGACTTGGACTAAGCATTTTAAAACATTATCTTTTTTAATCTTCACACCAGCACAATGGTAGTATTAATATCATCCTCAATTTATTAATGAGAAAACTATAGCTGAGTGTTAATAGACCAGCTCAAAGTCACACAGCTTCTCTGTGGCCAATGCAGGATTCTATTCCGTGTCGGTGTGATTACAGAGCCTGTATTTGTAACCATTAAATTCTATCAGGATTTTGTGAAAGCTACTACATAATGTTGGTTTTTCAATAAAGTGTCCACAATTGCAACTTTTTGTTTTGGTGTGCGTGTTGAGGGGGCAATAGAGGGGAGCCTGTTTTTAGGGTAACAAATGTGGAAAATTTAGTCTGTAACATTAAGATCTCAATTAGTCTAAATATGTCTCAAATTAACTGGGAAAATAAATGGCTTATAAATCTTTAACTTACATCAAAATATTGGCTAAAGATAGTATCTTTTTTGCAACATTATTGTGAAGATCACGTACAAATGCGACGAAAGTGCTTAGTTTAGGATAAACTTTCCCAAAGGAGCACCTTTATTGTATATTTCCTTGTTAGTTGCAAAGTATTCTGAAAATTCAGTTATTACACTTCTGCCTGAAAAACCAAAGGGTGACTTCCTTAAGGTTCAAGAAAACTTTTCTACTATCAACTCTTCCTCCCTCAAAGGAAAACAAAACAAAACTAGGTGAATTCCTGAACATCACACCTTACCTAACGAGATCTACCTCACTCCCTGGAACAAGTTAGGGATTTGATCTTTGAGACAGGATCTCAGAAATGACTAGAGAATATGAGATATTTTTCATTTTCCCCTACATCCTTTTGAAATGAAATATTTTGATAATCTAGGGATATTAAAATGAAAATATAAGTAAAATTGCAAGAATAAAACATAACCCTTACTTAAGACTTTTCTTATCCAATATATAAACACACTAGCTTTTCTTTCACAAATTCAAAAGATCAATTTTATTGAAGACTGAAAAATACATATGAAAATAATCTTTCCTTTTCCTACTTCTGTAAGTCAAATTTTGAACAAAAATATCCTGAAATATCCCAAAATGATTGGCTTACATTTGTAAGTCAAAGGCTAAAGACATTTATTATAATTATCCCTAAAAATAAAAGCAAATAGTTTCTTTTAAAAGTTGGTCTCATTCAAGTGGATTGGGTGGATTTAATCTACAGGTGGATTAAAGTGGGTTTACTCTTCCAAGAATTACTTTCACTGTAAGACTGTAGAAAATGTGCACGACAGCCTTTGCTGGCTTGGGCTAAGGAGCTTATGCTGAGTTCCAAAGGGCAAAGGACAAACCTCTTTTAAAAGTTTTATGAATAATGTGATCGTAGGATGGAAGATTTAATTATTGAAAAAGGTTTAGGTTTTTCAAAAAGTATTCCTATCATAGTTGCTGACATTGTTTAGGGAAACTCAACTTGAAAAAGAAAGAATGGTCATAATTTGCAAATCATCTCTTAGGGTTGACGTTTAACGTGAAATAATTTGGGGCCTGAGATCACGGGACTAAATGTTTAAATTGTGTTCATGAAATTAGTGAACACAGGAAATAAACCAGCTCATTAAACCTTCTTTAAGATCTGACTCTTCTTAGCTCATTCAATTAGTTAACATTAGGTTAACCAGTCCTGTGTCATGCAATCCACCAGGAGAAGTTTCTCCTAAAAGTCAATGTTATTTTCATGTAAGATATAAAAAGGAAGAGTTCTGTTTTTGGCATCTTACTTAAAATATTATAGTGTGGAAGATAAGATTCATGCTTAGAGTTAACCCTCAAATGATCTATGTGTGTCATGTAATTATCTCTAAAGCCTTGCCCATGGTCAATAT
Source organism: Equus quagga (assembly GCF_021613505.1). Lineage (NCBI taxonomy): Eukaryota > Metazoa > Chordata > Mammalia > Perissodactyla > Equidae > Equus > Equus quagga. The sequence goes on along the minus strand of NC_060284.1, from coordinate 8,122,403 downwards.
TCCTGGCCAGAGATCAGAATGACATTAATTCCTTTTATCCATAATCACATAAGTATGGGAGGAATTTCTACTGACAATTTACCTTCATCACCACGAGGTTGCTGGGGAAACATGTAGTTAGTCAATACTCTTTGCTTTGTTTCTGGATGGGCTTCAGTTTGTAAGGGGATAAGGGCTTTGGACTGGAAGCAAAGAATATACAAATTAGATTAGTTAAATAGTAAATATGAAGACTATTTCTTTTATATAAGATAATGGTCCATAGTGTGGCCTCACTGAAGCTGAATGAACAATTAAAAGAAAATCAAGGAGAAAAGTAATGAAATTAGAAAGTATAACAAAATAAGACTATTGTTGAGGAATATTTTTAAATTCCAAGGTCTTCATGATGAAATTTTCTTTTTCTCTCTCTTTTACAAAACCTATTCATCTTCACTGAGCAATGTCAATTTTAATCCTGAAAAGACCCAAATGTATTAAGTTGTTTCAACTAAGTAAGCTTTTGGTATGGTTCTATATGCCCATTCATTTTTACATACTGTTGCCCTAAAAAGTCAAATGGAATCTTCTATCAAATTCATGCTATACAAGACCATCTATGGATTTAATTAGGTTGCAACATAAACATTTACTTTCAAGAGATATTTTTGCAACCAAAGACAGAGTGCACATACAGATAAGCAACTGTACTTGTATCTATCACAACATATTTACCTATGAGTGGTTATATTTCATTCTCTATTTTTAATTTTATTTCAGAAATACTATTTTTGTAGAGTGTTTTAGAACTTTGATATCATATACAAGGCATGCTGTAAATAGAAATATATTGGAAATGATCACATTATTTAATGTTTTAAAAATCTGCTTATTTCATGACGTTGATTAATACGAGTGAAGCACAAAGAGGATTTGGGATACCAACTTGTCTCATGAAACTATGTCAGAAACACATTAAATCACTGTTCTAAATAAAAGTTAAATGATGCAGTCACTGTTCTGTTCACTCTCCCACAAGAGTAATAAATCACGATATCAGGGGATGTTTTTTCACAATGCAAGTCTGTAGAGTAGACTGTTCCATTAGCATAATTCTCACTGATTCCAGAAATGATTTATTTATAATGATAGGTTGATGCCTTGAAAAATCTATAGTTCATTGATAAGATTTAAATTTGAATGACAATCTAATTTTTTACTCAGTAGATGAAAGCAAGCACTGTAATTACTATAGGGACACAAACATTATTCTTACACTTACATTTTACCTTTATAAATGTTTATTTTAATTTTTCATGAAAGTAGCCCAATACCTAGAAGTCTGAACCATTCATTTACCAGTAACTCTGCTTTTCTGCTATCAATAAATAACAAACTAAATTCAAGATGATTTGTTTTCATTTGACTATTCACATTTTTGGATAGGTGTCTCAAAATTTTAGTATTACCAGAAAAGAGTAAAGGAGGACTAATAAACTACGTCAAAACTCTCTCTCACCCGTTTTTCTAGGGGCAAATCTTCTGCAACTGCTTCTTGTTATTTTCCAGTTAATAAAATTTTTCATTAGCACTCAATTACTGATTCAATTATAATCTATTTTTATGAGTTTCAGGAATAAATTCAAAACAATTTCAGAGAAAATGCTAATAGTGGCAAAGATATCTGCAAATTTCTTGAATAAAGTTTTAGAATTAAGTTGATTATAATTAAAAGTATGAGAAGAAAAAGGAACATGGAGGATAATAATTCCCTCTTGTGCGGATTGTGGTAATGATTTCTTATCTTTACCTTCAGAGATATAATTAAAATATGTCCTCTAAGGACATACATGTACCACCTGGAGCTACAAAGCTATAAAAATGATCATTTTGTGTATTAGATCTCTGACAATGAAGTAGATGCTAAATTGAAGTATTTAAAAAGGGTGGGGATTACAGTACTGTTTTGTCTACAGGAATGAAATACAGATTTGAATTACTACCTTTACAAAAATATCACCTCCAGGGGATAAAGAATCTATTTTGCAGTAATTGTCAGAGGTATCTATTGGGGTTAAGTTAGTAATCCAGAGTTTCCATTAGCGTCCATTTTAATAAGCAAAATCAGGTAATAAATCAGGTAATAAAAGTTTTTACCTGATTGTCAGAAAGCCACAAAGCTGCAAGCTCCTTAAGTTTGGTAAATGAGAATGGTAAATTCTTCAATCTGCAAAAACAAGAAAATTCTAATAGCATGGGTGAAGATGGATAAAATTCACTTTTATGAAGAATTATTTAAAATACTGTAACTTATTGATTTCGTTTTCTTCTCTCCAATTCTTTCTCCACTGACTAGCCTGAGCAATCTTTAAAAAGTGAAAAATCTCCTGTTTACAACCCTTTAAATGCTTCCTATGGTATCTAGGATAAGGTCAAAATTATTAGCATGCCTTGTTGGACCTTATAAGATCTGGCCACCCAGAATTCCTCCAGAAGGTTCTGCTATTCTTTTCCTGACTTAGTCAGCACTACTGGCCCTCTCTCAGCCTACTATGAGGATTAGCCAAGCCCTTTCCTTTGTCTGGAATACTCTTTCTTGCATGCTCCTCTTGACTAAATATCATATGTCCTTTGGCTCTCAGCTTAAAGGCCATTTTCTCAAAGAGGCTTTTTCCTGACTCCTCATTTAAACTGTTTTCCCCAATCTAGTCTCAAAACACCTTGTATTTTCTTTCATGGAACATATCACAGTTTGTAATGACATTGATTTTCGTGATTATTTTTTCACTGTCTGATATCCCCACAAAACTGTAGCTCCATGAGGGCAAGGGGCCATGTCTATTTTACTACTAAAGGAATTTACAGCTCCCAATGTTATGTTGCCTTCTGAAGGTGTGTCCTTTTGTTCCTTCACCCTTCATATATTACATAGTAGATATTTAAATAAGGAATCTTTAAAAATAGCATTTTGAGATTTGTGAAGTTTGGTTCAGCTTTAGTATTCAATTAAAACCATCTATTTAGCTTTGGCTTCAGCCTTTGGAGGGTCAAACTGCCAAATGCCTACTTTAGCATCCTATATGATATCCTTGAAATTGGCATGATCAATAAATTGTGATTATATAGATTATCATCATAACTAGACAGCAAAGCACATAATACAACCAAGGCATGCCAATGGATTTATTGTTAATTTCTGCATGCACACTTTTGAATACAGATAAGCATTTTAGACATAACTTGGAATGAAAAATTTCCTTAAGTCTTTAATATGTTGAATTCTATCAGTCAGTTGAAGAATAAATATATTTTGATAATGGAAGTGCAAAATGTTGCAATAATTAATAGGGATTGTGGAAGCAGTTCATTTTATATGCAAAAGCAGTTAAGTACTTTCAAATAATTTAATAAAGATATTGACAGCCAATGCAAATATTAACAGAGTGTACATTAGCTAGACAACTTTAGGAAGAATATAGTAACCTTTCTGAGCTAATAAATATTTGTAAAAGATAAATAAGAATATAAAGAAGGAAAAGAAATTATATAATAATTCTATTTTTATAGAATTATTTGTTATACTAGTATTTATAACATTAAACCAAATTACATAAAAGATATTTCTAATTTTTAGTTATTTAATTTTATTTAACCCAGAAATTATGAAGTAAGGTCTTATGGGGAGAACTTTTCACATCATGTGGAGAAAAATTAAAAGCAGAATATTAATTCTGCCACATCAAAAGTACATGAGGGGAGGGGGCTGGCCCCATGGCCGAGTGGTTAAGTTCGCGTGCTCCGCTGCAGGCGGCCCATTATTTCGTTGGTTTGAATCCTGGGTGTGGACATGGCACTGCTCATCAAACCACGGTGAGGCAGCATCCCACATGCCACACCTAGAAGGACCCACAACAAAGAATATACAACTATGTACTGGGGGGCTTTGGGGAGAAAAAGGAAAAAACTGAAATCTTAAAAATAAAAAGTACATGAGGGGAAAACTCTCCAGAATCATATACAGCAACATCCATGACAAATCATCAACAATTCAGTCATAAATGTAAAGTATGAAGAGATGAAAGCAACTGTTAGGATGAGCGACCCTCATTTTTCCTTGCCCTTCTGGTGACCTGCATTGAAAGTGAGCCTCTATTTAATATCACAAATGTGCAAATAAATTGACCACAGGAGCAATGATGCTGTTGACAGTGCAAAGGAATAATTATTCCTGAACTATAATACCAAATGTTTAAAATGTATTCTATTATAAATATGACATGTAGTAATCATGAGTTTTGGACACTTCATATTTAATCTTTCATCCTAGCTGTTCATTTTCTGATAGTAATGTTCAACTTTGGCCTCAGCTTTGGCTGAATATTAATTTTAACCTCAGGTTAAGATTCATTGATTAATTCATTAATTTAAAAATACTAATTTGACTCAAGACTGTGTTCTACTCACTGTACTAGGAAATAAATAAAGCTTATAGTTCTAGATGGATGAAATATTTTAAACTCCTGATATCATGAGATTCTCACCCAATATCTTATTAGTATCTTTTGCACTAGCATCTAGCAATGTCTCTGTCCCATGGTAGGTACTCAGGTATGCTCTATTTGTTGAATAAATAACTCCACTATAATCTTTCTAACTATGGGTCATTTTTAATATTTGATAAGCATATTTTCTGTACAATCATGTAGCTTATTAATAAATCAAAGTTGAGCAGATCAAGAATTTGGGAGAGACTGCTATAGCTCATCATGAAAACCCTCCCTCCAAGTTGATAATAATGGACCTTGGTTCTGCTGGGAACTGTAATTGAATCCAGTGGGAATATATCTTCCTATGATATCTCTGTGACTATATTTCCTAATGTTATTCACAAGAATATAATCGGAAAACTTTGAAACATATCTTGCTGAAAGTCATGCACAACATTCAAGGCAATTCCCTCATTTTCCTGTCTGGTAAGCCAGTCAAACCAAGAAATGAGGTTGGTTTGACATGACTTACTCTTGTTGCACCAAGTTATGAAGCTTCCTCATCACCCTAATTTTAAAAATAAAATCCCAAACCTTTTAATAAATTATTTTATTCTCTTAGTTGGGAACATTATTGAGCTACTAACTGAACGATTTTTGAAATTCACACTATTTTTTTCTTAAACAAACAAATGAGTATTCCCACACTTATCTTGAAACTTTCAGAATCTGAACATTCTTCACGTTCCATAAAAACTAATTCTTGATAGTTTTGTTGAAAAATCTGTTTCTTAGACTATATTTTGTCTGACTGAAACTTAGTGAAAACAAAAAGTTCGTGTATTCTATTCTGAAATCACTTTATATGCTTAGTAGTTATCTTTAGTCAATATTCATTTTTATGCTTTCCTATTTGAGGACAATTGTGGAAACAAAGATGGATCACAGTTTTAGATTTTTTTTAACCCATCCACCGATGTAACACTTTTGTCACAAGAAAAGGACTAATCTTTCTTTTTTCATCCTGCTCTGAACATGACTAAATGACCATTTGGTTGTACTTACCATAATTCATAAACCTTACAACGTTTGAGCATTAGCTTATTAGCAATATTCTTACCAGCATTCTGATGGTGTTGACAATATACACATTGCCCAGCTAATTTACTGGAGACATAAATGGATACATGAAAACACATATGTGCTCATATGTATATACCTAAGCACATATTTTTACTAATAAATTCTGTAGCTTTTTATTACAGTTATTTTTCCATGCCTTCATAATATTATGCTTTGTGCATATAGGAGATATATATGGTATATAATACCATATGTTGGTATATAAATTTGGGTATATAAATTTTACATAATTTTAATATACAATGTATTATTTTAATATAATCAAATAATAAAATTTAGAAATATCAGTTTAAAAATAATCTAGCTTCTGCTGTTTTCTAACTATAGTCATGTATCACATGACGTTTCAGTCAATGCAGGACCGCATATATGACAGTGGTCCCACAAGATTGGTACTATATAGCCTATGTGTGTCGTAGGCTGTACCATCTAGGTGTGTGTAAGTAGACTCTATGATGTTCACACAATGGCAAAAGTGCCTAACAACACATTTCTCAGACTGTATCCTCATCAGTAAGTGATACATAATTGTATTCCATATATTTCATCATAAAGTTTCCAAAATTATTAACAAGAAACAATAATTTGCATTTAGTAAATAAGCAATATGTGATTGTGAAATGTTGCAGAAATACCTGTTGTCACTCAAATTTAAGACTCTTAATTTCTGCATCTGTCCAATCTCTTCAGGAAGAAATTCCAGTTTATTGGAGCGTAGCGACATAACTGTTACATTCTTACAGCTTCCAATCTATGGGTAACAAAAGAAAATAAGTAAAGCACAGTGTAAACTATTTTTATGTATTAATTTTATAATCTATAAAGCAATTTAATTAATTTACATATTTCCTTATCACTTTTCTCCTAATATGCATTTTTTATATATAATCTCACTCTAAAATATGTGTATATATTATACATATTCCTTTAGATACTAAGGCAATGTATATCTCATGTTCTTTTACATATTAGGGAGGAAGAATTTTCTTTATAACTTTATTTTCAGGATACTTATTAACTTTATTGTTTACATAAATCACATTGTTTTTGTCCACCTAAGTGAGTACCAACACATCTATGTTTATAATGGAGGATCTTACGTACTCAGAAAATGAAGTCTTATTGACATTTCCTTTGCAAAGTTAGTTTTACTTCATGTTACAATGGTATTTGTCATTTTTATCCATAACTTTTGGCTCTAAAATAGTGATACATTGATTACTGTTTCTTCTTTATAGAGGTGTTTAGTAGCAAATGTTAAATTAAAATATACTCCATACTTTTTTCTTGATATTAATAAATAAAAATCCTATTTAGAGATAAACACTAACAGAACCTTCTGGTGAATCCTGAAGTTAAAGTTATGTTATTAGGCAACACAACACTTTACAAAACTTATTTACATTAAAAATATTTCACTTCAGAAATGGAAATGTAATTATTCAAAAATGTTATTTTTAACTCTTCTTAAAATCAAAATATATGAATTATTTAAAATTCTATTTCTTAGCATTAATGTACAATATTTTATGACTTTCCTTTGCAAGTAATATTTAAGTCAAATGCATTTTGCGAGTCAAATATAAGAAGTTATCACTTCTCATTTACAAGAGAATGACTAACAAATATATATGTAGATAATTCCTATATATATTCACAGCCCAACTCATGAATCTACACTGCCACTGCACCTGTTAAGATTTAATCCCAAAACAGATTCATTAAAAGTTAATAGAAACAAGTTTATTCCTCACTTCTCTGGGTAATTCTGGAAGGAAATTCTCATCGACTGCTAATGTTCGAAGACTATGAAGGTAGCCAATAGTAGAAGGTAGCGACTCCAGTTCATTACAGCTACAGTCAAACTCTTCTAATAAAGATAAACTGAAAAGTTAAATACATTAGTTAGACATTTTAAAAGGTCAAGATGGCAAAAAAAAAAGCTTTGAAAAGGCCACATATCCAAATTCACCAAAGTTATTCGTCTATATTATATAAATTAATTATCAATTCAGCCAAATGGTTCAATATCATTTAAGAAATAGTTCAATTTGGTAAAATAAATATGCTTTATGTTTTCCCTTTCTAAATTCACCTGTCATTTAGCTGAACCATTAAAAACGACAGGAGGTTTTGTTTATTTTTATAGAACTTAGTGTCATTTACAGCCAGCTGTTCATGATGTACATCCTTGGAATGAGTGCACGTAACTGGCATTGGGGAGGTAGGAGCGTGTGGAGGGCAGGTCCAAGAAAGGGAGGATGAAGGGGCAAAACATTAACAACAAAAACACTGATTAAACACTAGATATTTTACTAAGCATTTTGGAGATAAAAATAACTAATCTTTTCCCTATAACAACTCTATAAGATATCTATTATTTTTAAACCCACTTTACAGATAAGGAAATTGAGGCTTAAAGAAGCTAAGTAACTTCCCCAAGGCCACACAAATGAGGAGAGCTGGGACTACATGCAGACAATGCGGCTCCACTGTGTTATCTTGCCTCCTGCATTTGCTCCGAGAATTTCATGAAATACTGTAAATAAAGAACTTAGCACAGTACTTGCCATAAGATACACGCTCAGGAAATATTTTCTCTTTTTATTAGTGGACCCTGATAAATTCATTTCTAAATCCTCTGAGGCCCCTACATGCAGGCATGGTCACCTTGTTGGGTACCAGGTGTGCATGACTATGTGATTGTGTGTGCATGTTGGTGGGGGTAGAGATCAACGTATATGGGAAACCCAGATTTATTTCTTTCTTAAAAAGAAGTGAGTTTAAAAAGAGCTTATTTATTTCTTAAAAAAAGTCTAGCACAGTGGCTTACACATATAATGCCTGTAATAAATGTGGTAGAATCGAATAAAAAAGGTTTCTATCAATGATTTAGGGTCTCATGCACTCAGCAAGAGGTCACAAAAGTACCAGGAACTTTTTAAAATACAAATTTCAGATGTATGTTCAGAGGTAGAAGTCAAAGAATTAAACAATTAAAAATGTAATTAAAGTTTCTCATTTTTTCTTTCTTTTACAGAAACGTGTTTTGAGGTTAGTCCTGAGTCACAGTAAAGCAGTCCTTAGTTTGCACAGTTCTGACATGCACAAATTTCAGTTAACATGGTTTCATTAAATAACATTAGTTCCCCAAGAACATGGTTCAAACTTCAATTACCTCCATACGTTAACTGTGAGCAACAGCAAAAAGTATACGCTTTGTTGCTAACTCTTTAGTCTACAAAGCCCAATGTCAATAACAGATGTGCATCCTAATCAGTGATTAGTCTCATTACTTCTTTCAAAGTCTGTTAGTGACAGTCACTGCACATCCGTTATTCAGTTCACACACAGACAGTAAATCATGTAGTTGTGTTGCCTTCTTGTCAATCAGCTGTAGAGAGATACTATAGGTACAATAATTTAAAATTTAATATTAATAATTTAATAAATTTGCAAAGCACTACTATTGTTGGATAATGCTGTTGGTCACCCTAATTCTCTTGGGGTTTTAAATGAAAATGTGAAAATGTGCTTTTTATCACCAAGAACCACTCCATTAATCCAGCTAATGGACCAGGGAGTTATTTCAACTTTGAAAGCCTATTGTCTTACACAGACTTTTGACTCGGCTATCATGTGGTTTCTTTAGCTGAGTTTTGGAAGAAATGACATAAAGCACACAATTGACAATATTCAAGCATCATGGCAGGAAGTAACAGCAAGTAATACGTGTGCAGTATAGCAGAAACTTTTAGCACACTGTGCAAATAACTTTGCAGGATTTGAATCAAACATAAATGGAGGTACAGAAGAAATAGCTGACTGTGAGAATGTTGCCTGCCACTATTCGAGAGACGGGATATGCTGCCAGGGGAACTTAGTGATGGCAAACTTGCTGACATAAATGAGGAAAGTGGTTGCGATAAAAAGGATGAAGATATCCCAGAGGATGTGATGTAGGCAATAAACTTCACATTGAAGGAACTGTCAGAAATGTTTCATAACGTTGAAAACACAAAGGATAAAAGTTTGGAAGTTGATCCACGCTTTTAAAAATGAGTCTGACAATTCAACGATGCACAGAAAAGATGTTTACCCTGAATTATAACTTACACAATGAATGAAAAGAAGGCAAGCATTGTTCAAACTAATCTTGATAAGTTTTTTACCAAAAAAAACCCCACTTTAATTCTTGATGTTCCTAAAATTTACAATGACCGCATACTAAGTAAATTTGTTTTACCATTATTCCATTTCCCTACATATTTATAACTAGTAATAATAGTGTTTTTAAAGACCTTTTGTCAGAACAATCACAATTTTCCCCATTGATTATGAAGACTGTGTTGCATGGTTTTAGCTTGCATGGTTGTTTTCACATTCCCCCCACTACTGTATAAAGTGAGAACTTCCTACACTAAAAAGACAACGTTTTTACTGCACCATGGGTTATACTGAATTAATAACTTATAGCCTAAGAGTATTTTACGTCTCTGAGTAACAGAGAAAAGCTATTAGGTGCAAAACATACATTCCTTAATGATCTCTGAAATCCACAAGATTCAAGCTGATAATCTAAGAGTCCAGCTGACTTTATTAGAAATCACCTAAGGTATTTTAATGCAGGACCCTATATGAAAACAGTGATGTCACATTTACTCAGATTATCACTGGCATTCAAAAGCAAATCAAAAGAAGTGAAATAATCAGAAAGAGAAAGACAAATACAAAGAGTGAGTATGATCTCACTTATATGTGGAATCTAAAAAACAAAAACGAAAAATACTGAGCTCATAGATATAGAGAGCAGATTGTGGTTGCCAGAGGTGGGGGGTGGGGATTGGGCAAAACGGGTGAAAGGGGTCAAAAGGTAGAAACTTTCAGTTATAAAATAAATAAGTCATGGGAATGTAACGCATAACATGGTAGCAATAGTTGGTTAAAAATACTATATTGCGTATTTGAAAGTTGCTGAGAGAGTAAATCTTAAAAGTTCTTATCACAAGAAAAAAGCAATTTTTGTAGCTATGTATGGTGACAGATCTTAATGAGACTTATTCTGGTGATCATTTTGCAATATATACAAATATCGAATCATTATGTTGTACACCTGAAAGTAATATAATGGTATATGTCAATTATACCTCAATTAAAAAATACATTCATTATACTTTATGCAAAAAAAGAGATAAAAAGTTACCTTTTTAAAAAAAGTTTTATCTATAGTCTATAATTGTGCTCATTAAAAGTAATAACATTCTGCAAAGGAAATGTAAAGTGCTTTAAAGCCCTGCTTCCCAAACTTTGGGGTGCACAGCAATCACCAGGAGAATTTACTAAAAGGCTGACTCGGAGTCAGTGGTGTGGGGTGGGGTCCAGATGCTGTGTCTGTAACAAGCTCCCAGGTGACAGAGATGCTGCTGGTCCTGGGGTTGCACATGGAGCTGCAAGGCTTTAAATAGAGCCCTTGCAGATATTTCAAGGGTAACATTTAAACACACACACATATACACAATAGATATGTCAATAACAGCTAAAATCGATACAAATATTACAAGAGTTGTGTTCAGTCAGGCTTTTGTTCACGTCAGTGACACTATCGGAGGTAGAAATGCTTGAAATTGAACATCAACAATAATATTGACAATTTTCTAGAAATATTCTCTACATTTTTCTCTGCTTTAGTTTGGTCTCCACAAATTAGTCTTGGTTGGGAAGATATTACTGTGTCATTAACCCTCAATTACCTGGCTAATAAGGAGGAGAGACTGAGTATTACATAGATAATCTATAATTTCACTTTAACATTGTTTATGACCATTAGAAACCACTAGATACCATTAAATTACTATTAACATAGATGCTAATAAACATAAAAATAAATGGCTTTGGGCTTCATTTTCTTAGGTCACTTTTAATTCTTAACAGAAGTGATGTAATTCAGTGAAAAATATTCAGACAGGCTTGAGTTTCAATTCTAGTGTGGCCACTTAATTGCTGAGTGACCTTTATCTAACTACTAATCCTTGTTTTCTCATCTGTAAAATTGGTTGATAAAGTCTAATACATAGAGTTTCAATGAAAATTAAATGTATGCTAAGCCCCTGGCATGGATTTGGCATTCCATTAAAATGACCTGTTACGAGGCATTGAGTACCCTGAAAAACCCAAATTTTGAACAATCTGTTTCTGAAACGTGTAAAAGTTATCCTGTAACATTCCCTTTTACGATGAGTTGTTTTATGTAAATAAAACCTTCTAGTAGATAAGTGTAAAATTACCAGCAAGTGACCAGTAAGACATGGGAACTAGACAAATTTCAGGTGACTACGAAGAATAGTGATTGTACAAGCAGAGATTTAGTAGAAAGGGATATAATAACCAAAGAGAGAGAGAGAAAACTTGGAAAAGGCAAGCTGTTTATATAGCTGCTCCCTGAAAGTGCCAGTATAGCCCAGGGATTGAGAAACTAAATTGCAGCAGCCAGTGGGGATTGGAGTCTGGACTCCTGCAATTACTAGTGGCAATATTCTCATCAAATTTCTTAGTTACTCTGTCCCTCAGTTTCATCACTGGGCATAAGGGGGTGACAACAGTACTTACCCATGTGTTATAAAGACTAAATATCGTAGAGGAGTTAATACACGAAAAACATTTGGAGTGGGCACATAGTGAATGCTAAGCAACTTTTACCAATATCCATCAATTTCGTTTAATTTAGGCTAGGAACAAGTTTTAGATGCCATTCTTAATTTTCTCATTAACATTAGGTAAGTTGCTTGTACTGCTTCTAAATACTGGCAAGAAATTAACAAAATTTAGACTAATTCTTTTCTATAGTGCTTACTAAGTGAACTTCACCCAGTTTGGTACTAAATCCTACAGTCTAAGCCAAATTCAGTCAAACTGTGGTAGAAATAGCATCTGTTAGGCATAGTCAACTATTTAGAGACTTTACCTGTGGAACACCTATGTTGACTGATTTTGAGCAGAATTCCATCATTGTAGAAACAATATATTTTTCATTTCACCTGATTTTCCTCTTTCTAAAGTAATTATTAACTTTTGCCTTCCTTTGGATTTTTCGGGAAGTTAACTAAATTGATTGGAAAAGGAATCTGTAATTATTTTTTAATTATAGGAGAAAAATATCACCCAAATGCAGAATACTGTTTAAAAGTATTTTTTAGTGAACAGATCTGTAACCTATGAGTAGAAAATAGCTTCAGTGCAAAAGATCACTAAAAAAAGATTCTATATGCTTCAAGTTAGGATACCAATACTGAAAGATTTCTTAACCAACCAAAATATAGAAACATTTCACATATGCTGGTGTAAGCACTGCAATTATAATTTGGTCACAAGCCGTAAATGGTCACAACCCAAAAATGCTGGGGCAGGGAGTGGAGGAGGAAATAGACAGTAGAGGAGAATGGCTCTTAAATAGATATTGTTGCTGGTTTTGTGCTTTAACCAAAATCTTATACAATCATCAATGAAATTCCATTTAATCATTTCTCTGTACTTTTCTCAATAACTTTTTGTGTGTGTGTGTGAGGATACTTCTATCACTTTGGGAAATACATTAACGTTTTTTCCTTTTGTGTTTTAAATTTCTCTCTCTAGGTCCTTTGACTTTATAACCAAACGACAATATTCTAAACAATTTCTTCTTAAGGACTTTGACAAAAAGCACGGAAACAATTTCCAACACTGCTTTTCCTAACAGTAGCTTTTATAAGTTAAAATATGTATGAGATGGACTCAATGTTTTTGTCTCCTCCAAATTCATATGTTGCAGATCTAACTCCCAATGTGATAGCTTTTGGAGATGGGCCTTTGGGAGGTAATTAGGGCGAGATGAATTCATGAGGATGGGGTCCTCACGAGGGGATTAGCACCTTTACAAGAAGAGATGCCAGAGAGTCAATTTCTCTCTCTCTCTCTTTCTCTGTCCCACTCCCTCCCTGTGCACACACCACGAAAAAGTGATGTGAGCACATAGCCGCCTATAAGGCAAGAGAAGAGATCTCAGAATAAAACCCACCTTGCTAGCACTTGATGTTGGACTCCCAACCTCCAGAACTGTGAGAAATAAATTTCTGTCATTTAAGTCACCTAGTCTATGCTGTTTTGTTACTGCAACCTGAGCAGACTAAGATAATGTATTATTATCTTATTTGCAAATAAGTCTAAAACATTTTCCTTTTTAAGAACTGGATGCTTCATTCATGTTATATTACTAATCCTCACACAGATAAACATAAGCAATGATCAATAAATAAATCTTTTTGCTATTACTATTAATGACTATTACAATTTATTGAAGGCTCCCTAAGACTAAATCTCACAACCACCTCTGGGAGGTACTATCATTTCTATTTTACAGATGAGAAAACTGCAGTGCCGAGATGTGGAGTGACATACCCAGAGTCAATTAATTAATGAGAGCAGAAGCCAGGATTGAAATCTAAGTCTAGTCCCAAGCTGGCAAACACGCCCCCTGTGCCATACTGCTGAGGTACAAAGAAAGAGATGAAGCATGCTCAAGACGACCCCAGCCCTCAAGGAGCCCATACTCTAGTTAGGAAGACATGGCAAAATAACTGAAAAATTAAATGGTGATAGAAACAGACTGATAGAATAAATGGAAATATGTCACAAGTTAGAGTGTTCTCTACCTCCCATACAGAGTTCCCAAAATTTATTTGTCCATGAAACTTATCTTTATGTCATACCTATTAAAATCTCAAGTCACTGTTTCAAAGAATATAATTTAGGAAATCTGGTCTAGTTCATGGGTTCACTAGAGCTTTTAATTCAGAGGAGGAAGCTGCTGTGGTGTGGGTGGGCAGAAGCGAGAAGAATTAAGTCATAAAAACAAGTAAACATATTTCTTGAATCCAAATCCCAGAAATTCAAAGGACCTAAGACAATATTTTTGTTTACTTTTTTAAAAAAAACATTCATTGAATGTGTGAGCGATTTCCATTTATTGACACATTTAATCCTCACAACATTCTCTTGAGGTAGACATTATTATGATTTCCAGTTTACGGCGGAGAACAGAAGCCTCTGTGTTACCCAACGGCACGTCAGAGAGCCAGGTTTTAAACCCACAAAGTGCTGGTTCCAGAGCCAAAGCAACCGAGCACTTTCCTCTTGAAGGCAGCTTCATTTTAAACGAGTCTCTTAGGCAAGTCTGATGTGGGCAGGATGGAATAGTGTGTGAGAAGCTAGCTGATAACTATAAAAGTAAGCTGAGTCTAGATGGCAGTTCTCAAACTTTAGTGTGCATCTCAGTCCCCTGAAGGGCTTGTTAGCACATAGATTGCTGGCCCAACGCCCGGAGTTTCTGATTCAGTAGATCTGGGGTTGTCTCTGAGAATTTGTATTTCTAACAAGTTCCCAGTTGAAGCTGATGCTGCTGATCAGGGGACCACATGTTGAGAATCACCAGTCTAGACTAGACTATGGGAGAACTTGAGTATGACGTGAAGTAACTTGGGTTTTATACAGTGAAGGGTTTGTGTGCATGTACTGTTTTTATTTTTTGGACTAGAATAACATTACATGATACAAAATTCAAAAAGTACAGAGGGTATATGATAAAAGCAAGGGTCCCTATATACTCTATTACCCAGCCCCAAATTCTTTTCCCAAAGCCATGCACAGCTGCAGGTTCGGGTGTCCTTCCAGGCTTAGGGAACAGAGGGAAGCACTGTGTTTAGCACTCAGGTAACTAGAACAAAGTTCACTTATTTTCTTGCAATTATAGCAGTCTAGTAAGTAGACTATGAAAATTTGCCATTTGTAGACTAAACATTTGGATCAGAGAATTAGAGAATTTTAGATGTAGGTGGAACTTATAAATGAGGAAACGAAGCCACGGAGAGGTTAAGCAACTTGTCCAAGTTCACACAGTAAGCGGTGTAGCCAGGGTCACACCCATGTTGTCTGACTCCAAAGTCAGTGCTCCTTGCACTGTCCCTCAGGAGTCTGAGATCCATACAGAAGAAAGGATTTACCCAGCTTTGCATAGCTACTTAGATTTTCTGATTCCCAGCCCAGTGGTCTTTTTGACCATACTCTGTGAAGGAAGGACTTTTTAAAATACCCATTCAGATTTTCAGTTTCTTGCTCTTGTCCAAGACAAAGCCAAGAGAGAGAAGGCTCAGCATGCAGTTTCTCTTCTTATGGGAGATCCTTTGACTCTAGAGCAATGGGACCCATTAAATTACCAAATATTACAAAATGTGTGACTCAACTATCACATATATTAAGAGGCATCATATATAGTTCAATTAACAGCTTAGCTTTGAAATCTGGAAACCTCTCTCAGCCTCAGTTTCTGTATCCATTGATGGGGAGATCATAATACACATCTAGTAGTGTTAGTGGGCCTGTAACTACATGAGAAGGCATGTAAGGCAGCAAACATGGTGTCTGTCACAACGTGAGCACACACAAGAAAGTTTTTCACTATTTTCATGACGCATTCAATTTTTAGAGCAGCTGGAACTCCCAGGCACAGACTAAGAGTCAATAACAAAAATAATCAATTTTACAAGTCATGGAATCTATTTCGACTACGAAAAATGTTAAAAAGTAAATTCTTCCAGCAAATTTTTAATAGTTGAACTATTAACAATTACCAAAGACAAGTCTAATCCTGAAACGTTCTATGTGCAGAATGAGAATGTTTTTGGTCACTGCAACTGGTCTTAACATTTCTAGGATTATGGTGCCCAGAAGATTAGGTAGAATGTTTCATAAAAAAATAGACTATTCCAGCCTTTTCAAAAGACTTTCTGCATGGGACCTGGGGTGCCATTTAACAGGAACATAATCAAATTTCATCTCTAGTCCGTGCACTAAACTTTTGATCTATCAATTCTGAATTTCTTAAGGAAAACAAAGCCATTATTATTATATGATTATTATTATTTTAGTTTTTTAGGTTGCTTATTAAGGTCTACTATTAAATGTATACCAAATTTTAGAAATATAGTCCTTTTTGCCATACATGCAAATACAAAACATGTGTATGCGGGTGCTACCTTGTGGTGAGAACAAAAGGTAGACAATAGCTGTCTTAACTTTACCATCCAAACCACGGTGTGACAGAACAGAAATCTTCAAACTTTTTTGTCTTAGGATCCCTTTACACTCTTAAAATCCCTGGTAATCTTAAAGAACTTTTGTTTCTATGATTTATAGTCCTATTGGTATATTATAAATTAAAACAGGGATTTTGAAAATAGTTATTTGTTCTTTGTTCTTAACAATAAAAAACCCATGACGTGTGAATAACATTTTTATGCGAAGTAACTATATTTCCAAAAGAAAAACATTTAGTGAGAAAAGTGACATTGTTTTAATTTTGGAAATCTCTTCAACGTTTGGCTTAATAGAAGGTAACTGGATTCTCATATCTGCTTACGTATTCAATCTGTCACAACAGATTGTGTGTATATTATTTTCCTGAATTATGTCAGAAAAACCCAACCTCACACAGGTACGGTTAGAAAATGGAGTAGTATTTTAATAGCTTTTTGGATAGTTGTGATTATTCTTTGATACTATACTAAAACTCAACAAGTGGTAGTTTATTAGGGGATAATTGCAGTGTGGAATCTGAAATTATATCAATGAACTTTTCTTACTCTTCGTACCAATACATTAAAATCAGCTGGTGTATTTTGCACCTTCAATGGGTCTTTTACTCATGTCTGATTTTGTAACTCATATATTGGTTATTTGGAAAATGTGGCTTCACTGAGTTAAACAGATTTTCCAAATATTGACACATTTCACAATGTAGTATCAACAAATCACTTTCATTAATTTCACTCAAGTCTTATCAGAAAAGGCTTTAAGTATTGGGAAGCTGTCAAGTTCATGGTGGCAGAAACAAATTTTCCAAAATTCTAACTTTTGCTCGATAGCTCAAATTTCATCGCTGGCAACAAATACTGTCAGTTCGTTTCCTTGAAGTGTCAAGCTCACTTCGTTCATTTTTGACAAGATGTCTGCCAAATGCCCACATATGAATAACCATGGTTTGTCAGTCAGTCTTCCTCTTCTTCTTCTTTTTTAATAGACATTATTTTTAGAGCTGTTTTAGGTTCACAGCAACATTGAGCAGAAGGTACAGAGATTTCCCATGCTTCCTCCCCATTTCCACCCTCAGTATACACAAATCTGTTAAATTATGGATTTATATTATTCTTCACACTGAGATGT
Organism: Equus quagga; assembly: GCF_021613505.1. NCBI lineage: Eukaryota > Metazoa > Chordata > Mammalia > Perissodactyla > Equidae > Equus > Equus quagga. The sequence goes on along the minus strand of NC_060284.1, from coordinate 8,104,545 downwards.
GGAGCAAGAAACCTATAAAATGGGCTTTCACAGTTTTAGAATGAAGATACCTTACTGATCTCTCATTTTACATAAGTTGTAAACAAAAGCATTTCAGTGAAACACTGATAATTATATATATTTCCTAAAGAACTATAAAATTAGAAATAAGTTGCTTTCCAATAAATGGAATATGTTTTGTCCTTAAAAAATAATGATGATCTTTCATCTTGAAGCTTTTAAAAATGCAAGCTAAAACAGACGCTTATCTCTTTAGCTTCTAAAAGTACATTAAACTTCTACAAATACCAAATATTACTAATAGTATAATGGCAAAATATACATACTGCAGAGCCTTATAAAAATTGATTTGATTTTGTAAGACATATTTTATGCAGTTAAAAACACCAAATTAACTATATCTGGAAAATTACAGGCAATTGAAGGTCTGGGTAATCACTTTGCTTATGAAAGAGTCACAGTTAAGTATTTCTCATGATATTATATAGTTGGGTGTCAATGCAGTGTTCAGATATAAAACTAAATTAAGATATATACAAATATATAACCAAATAAAATATGGTCTAAAATAAGTTTACACATGAACAAGATTATTAACATCTCTAGTAGAAAATGTTTTGAAGGGGAAAACTCAAGTTATCCCTCTGTTTCTGGCTTTAGAGAGGCTGACTGGTATGAAATTTGGCACTTACTTTCCGATTGTATTGGGTAGTATTGTCAGTTGATTGTCATCTACTTTTAGAGTAGTTAGCTTTTTCAACAGTCCTAAAACAGAGAAGAAGGTTTATCAATACATAAGAACAGATCTCTGATGGGAAATACAATATGAAAGAAATAAAAGGAATCGCTGTGATGAATGTTTGTCAGCTAATTGGCTGTATTCTGCTTATATAAACCTACAAACTGATATTTGTGTGTAGTCTAGTTTTGACCTTCCATTTGCAAAACATTTACTTACATCAATGGGAGTTCGAGTACACCAACGCAAACAAGTAAACAAAACATAGGGCTCCATAGAAACTTGAGTTGACAGTAACACCACATTTCCCTTTTCTATTATGCAGCAAATGGACCAGATGAAATTTTTCAAGCCAGCTGTGATTTAATATTTAATTAACTCCTAAGCTCTAATAACTAAAATTCCTGTTGTGATACAAATTGAAAACAAATCCAAATTAAGCCTAATAATCAACGAATGAGTACTGAGGTATTGCAATGCAGTGGTTATAATTATGGACTTGGAAAATTACAACATATGACCTCATACTCTTTTTGTTACCATAAATCCTTGACTTGGATCAGCAGTAAGCACAAAAACTTGCAGTTTTTAATACACCAAGTAGAATTGGCCAAGAATTGACGTTCCAACTATTTATCTTTCACTGTCTGATTTATGCCCTCATACCCTTCCTGCTTGCTCTCCTCTCGGGGTTTTAATGAGAATTAGCCACAGAGTAATTGAAGAACAGCTTCTACCCAGCCATAACATAACCTATAATATCAATATGGCTTAAATAGCCAAAATCCAAGGACAAAGCATTAACAATTGGCTAACTTTTGCTTTATGTTGGAAATATGCCTTATATGCTACAAACTGCTTGTTTTGCAGAACGCTTGTTCTGATGGACAGAGTAGGTTCTGTGGTCAAATGCACTGGGGAAACGCTAAGTTAAACGGATTTCTTTAACGAAGTTTTTCAAGTCGGTTTTAATATACTAATGTAGCAATGTGACTCTCCAAAGTTACCGTGGAATCCACATGCACACACAGAGCATCTTGTCCAGGTAGTGTTTCGCGGACATCCTTTGAGATGCACTGCTGTACATCATGCCCATTCACTTCAAGTATTCTGAGGATTCTTTAAAGGCATAGAGTAAGTCACCAAAAATCTGAAATAAAGTTGTCGTTGCCCTTTAAGTTTCAGTATGCCCACTTACCTATTCTGCAGAAGCACTCAGAATCTCTACTTTAGTGGAGAGAAATGTTATGACTATCAGACTGTCGTGAGAAAATATCTACAATATTGGAAGCTTAATACATCAGCTTGTGCCTCTAGGACACAATGCTGAAAACAGCAGCACCTGGGAAAGAGGACAATTCACACTGAGGTCATTTGTCTCTGAAGTTGAACACCCACTGCCATATTCATCTATGTTCAAAGGGTGACTGAATCACTTTAGCTTCTCCAGTGTGTATATGTTAAAATGTCAGCCTTGGAAACACAAAAGAACTCCTGAGCCTGCTCATCAATTGTGAGAAGAATACAGGGGACTATGAATTACGGCTAAATTTTGTGTGACCTGGTAGCCACGATCAAACCACTGCCCCCGCCCACCAAAGGAGCTGGAGGAGGCTGGCAGTCTCCATCTCTCTTGATTGAGTCATAGAAGTTTTGGGCTGGGTTACAGATGGCTGAGCAGATGCCATGAAGCCAGGCTGCAAAGCACTCTTTAAGAGAATCATAGTCTCTGGGTGTGAAGCTGTGGTGAGAAAATCTTCAGGCAGGTTAGGGACTAAGGCCAAAAGGCTGACGAAACAGATTTTTTTGAAGAATGGAATAGTGATTCTCACAATTGACAGAAACTTCTATAGCTTTAAAGGCTGAAGCAAGTTGGCCTCACTGCTTAGTTCTGAGTTCCACATCTATGGATTTGAAGGGACCTCACTCATCTGTGTTGTGGCTACTTTGTCACTCACGTACTCCATCCAAGGGGATACTCTTTGGACAGATTCTGAAGCTTCTGTGGAATCTCATTGTCCTTGGAGTGGAAATAGGCCATTAGCCTCACCTCCATTGTTCTGACTTCCTCTGGCAGACAATTCCTTTCTTACGTTTCTATGTCATATCTGCTGGGACACTCTTCTATCTTATAGGAACCAAAGGTATTTTATCCTCTTCTGTCTCTCCACTTGTGCCCTTCCTGAATTCCACACCTCTTTATCCTATACACCCAACTAAGAAGTACAGGAGAGAAAGAAAAAGGAGGCCTTTTACTATGATTTTAGCTACTTATGTATAAATATATAACAAGCAGCAATGTATTAAACATTAATATAATGTTATCAAAAATAGCCAATATTTACATGGCATTTATGCACATGTAATAGAATTTTAAAAGCCAAAATAGTTATGCACTCATCAAATCTAGGATCATAATAATTGTTACATTATTATAATAGCTAACACTGAGCACTTACTCCATGCCAGGTACTGTTTTAAGCAATTTTACATATAATAATTCTTTTATTGCTCAAAATAATCTCATGATTCAAGTACTGTTACTATCCTACCTAATGGATGATGAAATTGAGGCAGAGAGGGAGTAAATAGCTTGTCTAAGGTCACACAGCTAGTAAGGTAGAAACAGAATTTGAACTCAGGCAACTCAACTATAAAACCTGTGTCCTTAACCACTAAGTGAATAACATAAATTATTTTGGAAAGTAAAAACAATTCTATTGTCCATTACTGAGTTTCTGTGCTATGCGAAGCAGAGATTTCATTGAAGAGACTGTTAATCCTCCATATAGAAGAGGAGAAGAGCCCCCTTCATCTTCCCTGGAGCCAGCACAATCAGAGGACGCAGCACCCAGGGCTTGTTGTTGACTCTGTCACTTCATTCAAATCCCTCATAGTTGCAGAACTAAAATAGTGTGAAGAAAGTAAAGATTTTGTTTTATTTCCCATTTCCCTTTATTAATACTATGAAATTTCTCATTTTTTACTCTTTTAAATGTTGGTAGTCCAATAGATAATCTATGATCAAATAAAGAAGACAAGATGCAATCTCCCATCCAATCAGCATCAATGAATTATCTTAGGGTCTTAGAAAAGAGCCTTAGTCCCCTCTCCCAGATATTTCTCTTGACCAAGAAGGGAATTCTCAGAGGAAAGTCAGCCATGCTACATGTATCATCATGGACTCTAGAGACTGCAGATGTATAAATACAATTTTCCCTGAAAGGTAAGTAGGGCTCAAAGATAGTTCAAGGAGTAAACTACTATAACAAAGTTAGTTTCTTAATTTGAGAACCATTCGGATTCTAAATGAAGGTGTTAAATCTATAATACCACCTGCCTGTCACAGGCTGTTTTAAGCCAGCCAAATATCTAATCTGACGTTTTCTATCACCTTTACAGGCTGCCCTCCCCAGGCCAGAAGGCTAATTTCCTAGTCTGCCTTCTGAAAGGAAGATATTTTAAACAAAGAATTATATCATCTTTTATTTCACTATGTGACATTTTCATTTCCAGGATTTATAATTGGTTCTTTTTCATAACCACCTGTTCTTGGTCATATCACCTGTTTTGTTTTATAACTTCTTACTGTTTTTAGGAATGTTATTCTTCCTTTGATCTGTTTGAGGATCCACACATACTTAAAATCATCTTGACACTGCTTGATAACTTCGGTTTCCCTTGGGGTAAATTTTCCTATTTGTTTGAGTTTTTGGTTGTCAAAACAACATTAGTTTTCCTTTAAGAATGTGTTTGCATGCTTATTTGTGAGGGTGAGCTTTCCTCATTACCTATGCTAACCCCTCCCTGTCGGGCAGTTTTATGGGGACCTCCACCTGACTCCCGAGTCTCTGGAGTTCAGAAGCAGGTCTTATATCAGAAACACGGTAGTCTCACCATGTCTCACCCATGTGGATATTGCAGATCCAGTCCAAACCAGCTTAAGACTTGCCATGGTTTTCAGCAGTGAACCTGTTATCTGTTCTCTCCACATATTAGTTGTAGGTTTTTTTCAGTCTTTCTTCACAGAAAAGGGGTTCCTGCCTCAATCTCCTGTAAGTTTGGGTTCCCCTGTTACATGTAAGGTGTTATTTTTTTCTTTCCACTGCAGGAACTGAACTTATGACTGCCACTGCTATTTGTGGTCTGGAGTCCATCAGGCTTGGGGTTATTGCTGTATTTCCATTCGATCTCAGGTTCAGGTCAATGTTCATTCTTCTTAAGCATAGATAAATTATTTTATTTACTAAATTTTTAAGCAGCACTTACCATATACCAGGAATAGTTCTTGGTGCTGAGGAGGCAGTAATGAACAAAAATATATTCTTCAAATATAAGTTTTTCTCTATCTCATTATGTCTTTGAAGAGGTATGGAGTGGTGATTGAGTAGGAGTGTAAGGTATGTATCTTGACCAGATGGTTATCTTGACCAAATGACCATTTCTGACCAAAGGACGCTCTTTTTTCTTTTTTGGCTGAGGAAGATTAGCTCTGAGCTAACATCTGTTGCCAATTTTCCTCTTTTTTTCCTTGAGGAAGATTAGCCCTGAGGTGACATCTGTGCCAATCCTCCTCCACTTTATACGTGGGTTCCCACCACAGCATGGCAGCTGAGTGGTGCACCTGGGATCTAAACCTGTGAACCTGGGCTGCTGAAGTGGAGCACACTGAACTTAATCACTAGGAAATGGGGCCAGCCCCCAGGATGCTCTTTCTAACCGTTACACTTCCATACCTTCTACAACATAAAACAGTATTTCCTAAACTTATCTGATCATAAGTTTCATCTAGGATGTTTAACAAACATATAGATCAGAAGGCCTAACTATAAACTTTCTGAATCAGAATTTTCAGAGAAAGAGGCTGGAAATGTAGAAGTGTTTAATAAAGTTCTCAGATAAGTCTTATGCTGGAGAAAGTTGAGGAAATACTGTTATAACATGTGCAATTCTATAAATCAAAAAGTCATAAGATCCAGAAAGAAAGAAAAGCTAGTCTGTTTTGTCAAAACTAGTATTCCCTATTAGCCTGCAAGAATGGTGAAAAGAGAAACAATAAAATGTTGAAGAAAAATTTGGGAAATGGCCATGTCTTTTAGGTCCCCTTCAGTCAGGCTACCTAGGTTGTGACTTAATTTTCAGAAGCACTAATAAGTTCCAGAACATATGACACATCTAATTCAAAGAGTGTTAAAAACCACATCCCAAAGGTAAGCAATTTGATGATTATCCTCCTAGCCGAGTCTTCTCATAAATAATAATAGCAAGATATCTGTCCAAAAAGGTTTACTCATTATTAAACTTAGATTCTTTCATTGTTTTACTCATATAAAAATTTGTAACAAAAACAGATTGAGTGCTCAATATACACTCAAATTACCTCCCCTCATGAATCTTAAAAAGCATATTAAAGACAATGTTTTTTTTTAAAAAAGAGAACTATGAAGATATTTTATATTTATTATACATCTTCACGTTATTCCTAGATTATAGCAATGTTACAACAATATTAAAAGTAGAATATAGCAACACTGAGGACGAAGCTACTGTAATTCTATAGTGATAAAAGGAGACATATATGGCTATCAAATTACTTTAAAGCTAAGATATATACTCCTTACAGTAACATTTTACAACTTAGGAGATCTGGAAAATGTGAAAATATACCAACTGAGGAGGATCATCTTAATAGGAGATGCTTCTTGAATTTGATGAGTTACAATTTCATTTTAAGGTATTTGTAAAACACTATTTTATCTTCTTGAATGATGAACTTGCTAATTTACTAATATCAGGCTGACCATATATTCCCTATGTCTATAGACAAACTATACACCAAAAAAGAAAGTGGTACATTTGCCATAAACATTCATGACAAAACATTATATTCTCACCTATGGAGTCAGGCAACTGCTGCAACATATTGGATGACAGCAAGAGGTCCTCCAGGGCTTCACATCCAGAAATATCCATGTCAACCGTTTCTATTCTGTTTTTTGACATATCCAGGTATATCAACATCTTTAACTTCCCTATATTCTTGATGACATTGCATAAACTCAGGGTTAGTTGAGAAACTTTCACAAGACATTTTAAAGTTGTAAAAACCACAACACTGTAAAATTAATTTTAAAGGCAATGACAACAATAACAAGTGTTGGCAAGAATGTGGAGAAATTATAACCCTCATACATTGCCAGTAAGAATGTAAAATTGTGCAGCCATTTTAAAAAACAGGTTGGCAGTTCCTCAAAATGTTAAACGTAGAGTTGCCACGTGACCCAGCAATCCCCAGATCTATACTCAAGAAGAAAGCACATGTCCACACAAAATACCAATGTTCAAAGCAGCATTATTCACAACAGCCAAAAAGTGGAAATAAACCAAATGTCCATCAGTTGATGAATGGATAAAAAAATATTTATATGATGGAAAATGATGGAATACTATTTGGCAATAAAAATAAATAAAGTACTGATACATGCTACAAAACAGATAAACCTTGAAAACACATGCAGTGAAAGATGCCAGTCACAAAAGACCACATATTGTATGATTCCATTTATATGAAATGTCCAGAATAGGTAAACCTATAGAGACAGAAAGTAGATTAGGATTGCTAGAGGCTGGGGGGCGGGGGCGTGGGAGTGACCACTATTGGCTTCAGGGTGTCTTTTAGGGGTAATGAAAATGTTCTAAAATTAGACCGTGGTGATGGCTGCACAACCATGTGAGTATTCTAACAACCACTGAATTGTCTACTTTAAATGGGTGAATTTTAGGGTGTGAGAATTATATCTCAATATAGCAGCTAAAACACAATAATCTCAAAGTTGTAACCAAATTAATTAAATAAACAATGCATGTTGACATCTTGATTCTTACAATTTCAAATGCATAAGAAGGGTTTTAAATTGTGATTTAGACTTTATCCTACTAGGAAGCTTCAATATTTTGTTCATTCAATCTTTCTTTTTGAGGATCTACTATGGACCAGGACTTACGTTAAATATTGGAGAACAATCATGAATAAGGCAGCTAGGGATGGGGAGAGACTTGTCATGATAAGGACAAAGCCTTTATTCTTAAGGAGCTCACAGTAGTGAAGGAAACTGTCAAGTAAACAAATAATTATAATATCCTGTAATATGTACAATAAAAGAAGCATGCAGGGAATGCCATAGAAGCACAGGGCTGCAAATTGCCTGGAAGATGCTGCTTGTCAAGAAAAAGAGAATCTGTATCTGGAAGAGAGACCAGAACATACATTTACAGAAGTGTGCAAAAGCATGGCGTATTTGAGGAATAGTGGGAAATGCAAAGCAACTGAACAGAGTGATGAAGTCAGGATTATAAGAAACCAGCTGTTAAAAGGCCTTATGTGTTATGTGAGGAGATGTGAACTCTATCTTATAGGCAAGAAAGGCTACTCAAGGTTTTTAAGATGGAGAATGACACGATCAGATTTGTGCTTTGAAATAGTAACTTCAGGGAACTGTGAAGGAAAGATTCATAACCAGACTCAGAGAGACCCATTAGAAGGATCTGGAAGCAGTTTAGCTGAGGTGATGAGAGGGACCTGTATCAAGGCAGCAGAAGTGCAGATGAAGAGGGGATGGGCTCAAAAAAAGTTTAGAAGTGGAATGATGGGATTAGCACCATCACTGAACAATTGGACTGCTGAGGACAGAGAAGGAGTCAAGTCATACCCTGGGCAAGGAGTGAATAGTGATCCCTTAGCTGGGACACAGACTAGAGGAGTTAGAGCAAGATGAAAGTCTTCATTTTCCTTTTCTTTAGGGCATGTTTTGCAAATAAATGTGCCACACATATCCATGTTCAGTGGTTCATCTGTTTGTCTGGTCTACTTGTGTACACTTTACTACATTGTCTCTACTTATTTGACAGAGTATAAATAAACAAACAAATAAATGTATTATACACACACACGAGCACACACTGGCACTGTGCTAAGTACTTTATATATATTATTTGATTTAATACTTTCTATTCTTGCTATTCAAAATGTGTTCTGTAGAGCAGCAGCACTGGTGCCACCTGGGAGCTTGTCAGAAATGTAGAAGCCCAGATCCATTGCAGACCTACTGAATCAGAGCCAGCATTTTAACATTCAGGCTTAGAAATTAAGTAATGTCACATGTTGGGTACCCTGGGAAGCAGAGACAAAGAGAAGTTTATGAGAAAGTGTTCTTAGGATCAACACCAGCGGAAAGAAAGAGGGAGGGGAGGAAGCAGGATTGGGCAGAAGAATCTGGGCTGTGATGAAGTCTTAAGAAAGGTCCTTAGCTGACCCTTGAAGGAGCCCTGAAGTAGAGACTGCCCTGTGGTTGTCCTGAGTAGGGGTGAAGGGCCTTTATACCCCTGCACTCATTGGTCACTGGAAGGAGGTCTCCCAGTAGAGGAGTGTGACCCTGGGTGAGGAGGTTCTCTTCAGTTGAGGTCATTCCTGAAGAGGGTGGAGAGCTGCAAGCAGCATTCCCAGAAGCTGGGGAATAGAGTAAGTTCTTTATTCCAGGAGGATGATGCATGACAGCATCTACTACAAGCAGCATTCCAAGGTTACCCCATTATTAAAGGGTGGAGCTAAAATTCAAACTCACTTTTATCAGATTACAGACTACAAAGCCTACTGATTATACTGGCAGTTCCTGACCTCTAACTCCCTAATCAACCCAGCACATAGCTCGAGCCCTATGCGGGCTCAGCTCCCTATGTGGGCAGAGAGTGTGAGCACAGGCTTGGAGTAGGTGAGTAGTTGCTAGGCTAGGAACTGAGCACTTTGGGTGAGTCAGGCCAGAGGGCTGAATTTCTCCCTATGCTTAGAAATATGTCACTCATAGCCTTCCTCCCCAGGGAACTAGTATGTTACCTTAGCTCATTCTTCTCTTCTGGTGAGTAAGAAAAGAATGATATGTGTGTTTACGTGTTTGTGTGTATTTCTTTTTTTGTTCCTTTATCTTGAGAAAATTTCTTTCCTCTTTGAAGCTTCCTTTATTGCTAGCTCCAGTGCAACTCAATATTTTGGTGTGAAGTTTCTAAATACCTTTTAAGGAAGTAAAATGACACTTTGGTGTTTATTTTTGAGTCTTTCTAAACGCTCACTTTCAAATACCTCATAAAGGCAACAGTAGCTGGAGTGACAAAGGCCTTCGAGACACAACGTCTCCAAGTCCTTGAGGACACTGAATGTTGCTCCATTCAAAATAGAGGGGTCTACAGGTGAGCAGGACAGCAGATGAAAAGAGCAGAAGCCATCACAAGCAAAAGAAGATACTGGAGTTGGTTTAAAAATAAACATGGATTTAACACATTGTTTAGTCATAATTTGGTTGACTGATCTTAGAGTGATGGTCACAAGAGAGAGAGCTATGTAGAGGACTAATTTTGGCGCATTGTTTATTTGCTTCTCTGATTATTAAAAACAGTGAAAAAAATGGTAGTCCAGGCTTCCAAAAGTATTCAAAAAGTATATTAACTTAATGTAGTATGATACATGAACTAATACTAAAATGAACTTGCTTTTTTTCCTGTGTCTTATGATACTAAATATTTAGGATTAATCATTCTGTGAAACTGATAAACCTGGGCTGAAGCCTGTGTTCAAGATTAGCCTTCCAAAGTCATGTGTTTCCAGGTAATTGTATAACAGCTATTTGCCAGCACTGACATTCAGAAAGCCATGCCTGTTTATGGCAGGGAGGTGTGTGGGGTATTCCTATAAGGGGTATGGCTAAATTTGAAATTCAAGTGTACTAACTAAAGGAAGAAATCTACTTAAAGCTGGCAGTATATAAGAAAAATCTACTTTCAAAATAGATAAATCAGGCAGCATTATCTGCTTTACAAAAGATTTCATCATCACCTTTCCATTTAAATAATAAGCTTACTAAGAAATTTGAGGTCTGAGTTAATTTTCAAGGCTGGATTTTGGGAATGTAACAGTTGTGAAAAGTAAGATGACCCTAATTCTCATATGTACCTTCTATTGGTCCTATAGTGACAGCATGTTGGAGCATCATAGTGAACAACAGCCTCTGGAGCTGGTGTAAACTACAGTTCCACCATTGACCGGCTGCATGACCTTGGGCCAGTTACTGACTCTTTCTGTTTCAGTTTGCTCATCTACAACATGAGGATAAGAATAGACTCTTTTTCATAGGGTTGTTATGAGAACTCAATAAGTCAGTATTTGTAGAACATCTGGATAGTGCTTAGCCCATGATGAATGCTACGTAAGTGTTTTTGAATAAATAAATACATTGAAGAAGCAAGTATGAATTTTTCCAACAAGACATACATTCCAGTTCCTCAATCTCTGCACGGGGATTGATGAATGTCTCATCTGTGTTGACCCAGGATTTGTACACACTTTGAATATGGCAAAAATTAGGCTCCACTATGTGAAGTGGAATTCAGATCTGCCTCTCCTGTTATGTGTGAGCTCCTCAAACTCAAATATATTCAAGATCATTGAATATATTATCCTTGTAACCTTGACATTAGCATGGTTTCTGGTTCACAGAGGTGTATTTGTAAAAGGTTTTTGAACAAATCAGTAAATTGAAGATGTGCACGCTTCTCTGTTTTGTGTCTGTAGTGATAGCAGAAACGTATTCTTTTGGTAAGAGAAGAAAGTATTTTCTCCCTAGTCTTTTACCAGATTTTCTTCTTTTTGGGTTCTCATACCTGTTCAAAAGAGAATAAGCTTTTGTTCTTGTAAGTTCTGCAAGCATTTTAAGAAATTCTTAATGTCAATTCAAAAGAGGAATAAAATTGGCTTTGGGAACATACATCTAAATCTCAGTGGCTGAAGAATTATTACAAATCCAGCTGCCCTGGCTACTCAGCCCAGTGCAAGGAGCTTGGAGTTGGCCATCACAACCAGGAGTCTTGTGGTCACTGTGTGTCTGTGTGCATATATGTGTTTACTTGACTGCATATGTTATGAGGGGCAAGAGGCAGTGTTTTATGGCAAATCATTCTTTCACTGGATGGAAAAAGCAGGAACAGTCACAATGAGTTGATTAGTAAATCTACTACCCAGGAGATATTACTGGATTGTCTGTTAGTTGAGGAAAAATTTTGACTCTAGTTTAACTTTCTGTTTTTAACACTCTACGGTCCTTGGCATTTTCAAATTTTCAAATGGGGTCTATTGGAAATTGCGTGAACTGAGAGAGAGAGTCGTATTTCCTGGAACAAATCTAAGGATACGAGCAGCAACCAATGTCTAGTCACCTAGAAGAAGGAGGTTGATTTTGCAAAACTGAGACTTGGTATTATATACAGCATTTACTTTTTTAAACATAATAATACAAATTTTTCAGCTTTTAAAAAAGTGAATGTGGAAAGAGATGAAAAATATACTCCTAAGAGAAGATGAAAAAATCTTTCAAATATTTTATACACCTATAACATTCACAAAAAGCACATGAAATACTCAAAAACAAATTAGTGAGAAGTACTTGGTGATAGAATACTTCTAACAAATGTTTTACTTTTAAATGCAAACATTGAGATTTAAGATTTAAGATTAATTATTATTGATTACAATTAATGTATAACATAGGTGCAGACAACATGGCATAATAAAAACTTACATACCCCAGGTAGCACTTGCAAAGCATTATTATCCATCCACAACTCCCTTAAATTTTGTATTTGATCCAGAACTTCAGGCTGGGAGAGAGGTAGGGAGAAAGGAGAGAGGAGAAGAAAACTAAATTAGTATTTTCTTACCACAAATATAAGATTTAATTTCTTGGATCTTGAATTTTTATTTGGGAATTTAGTGTTAATCCTCTAACAAATTTCAAGTTTAACAGACCTCCAGCAAAACTGTAGTCCTTGAGGTAGCTAACCTAGAATTGATGTGGAAACAATCAGAACAACAATAATAAAAATTAAAATCTGTTACTGCCCCTTAACACCCTATTATCCTTTGTAGCATTTATTACACTCTACTTAAGTATTTGCCTTCTTCACTAGCATATAAACTTTTGAGGGGGAGAGTAGTGTTTATTTTTTAATCACTATATCATCACATCTCCATTGTTTGCCATGGTACTTGGTACACAGTGGGTTCTTCTCATGTGTGAGCATTAGCACCTTACACACAAACACCTATGCACACACAGGCATTACCTTACCATGATGTGCCAACAGTATGAATAAGACTCACTTCTCATCCTTCATTTACTCAACAAATAATTATTTGTTGAATAGTGGGGATGCCTAATATGTGAAAGGCACAATGCAGGATCCACAGTTACCAAATCCAGTTCCTGCCTTGAAGTAGCTGATCATTTAATTGGGAAGAAAGATGCATACAAATAACTAAAACACAAGGCAGCATGTGTGAGAAAAGAATAGTGCAGAGAAGTTCAGAGAAAGGAGAGAGAGAATATGCTCCAAGTGTAACAGATAGTGCACAATGAAACACTTTAATTCCTGAACTAGAAGCTGTCTCTGATTCTATCTCCCGGGCAGCAGACTATGTGGAGAGGATAGAGATTGCTCTTGCTGCCACCATCATTCGTTGATTTGTGATGACTTTTCCTGATTTCTCCACAGAAATTGCCCCCTCTCCCACTCTAAGGCCACCTACTTCCCTTGAAGTTGCTTCCTTTTCAGCACACCAGGGGAGCTACTGAGGCCTAAGCTAATTAGTGCACTGTATTCACCTGTCAGAGTGATTGGTTTCAAGGATGGGGAACATAATTCAATCAGAGAAGATAAGAAGCAATGGATCTGTGGCGGGGACTTCTGGGCACAAGACTCTTGCTCTTCCCTGACGGATTCAAAACTGGAAGGGTATAGCCTTGGGAGCTTCAGCCATGAAGAAAAGGGGAGAGCCTCTTTGAATTAAAAGATGGATCCTGATGATATCATATTATCCTGGAATTAAGCCACATCTGAAGCCAAATTTTTTGTCTCCTTCACCTGAAAGAACTATCACTGAAACAAGATAAAACATAGTTCAATAAAATTTGGGGCTTAATTAGGAAAGCTAGTGAATTTTATAGAACACTAGTGTGAAAGAATGGAATTGTTAGGTTGTCTTTTCGTTTTGTTGATGGTTTCCTTTGCTGTGCAGAAGCTTTTTAGTTTGATGTAGTCCCATTTATTCTTTTTTTCTTTTGTTTCCCTTGCCCGGTCAGACATGGGACTTGAAAATATGCTGCTCAGACCAATGTCATAGAGCGTACTGCCTATGTTTTCTTCTAGAAGTCTCATGGTTTCGGGTCTTACATTCAAGTCTTTAATCCATTTTGAGTTGATTTTTGTGCATGGTGTAAGGGAAAGGTCTACTTTCATCCTTTTGCATGTGGCTGTCCAGTTTTCCCAACACCATTTATTGAAGAGAAGATATTTGCAAACCACATATCAGATAAGGGGTTAATATCCAAAATATACAAAGAACTCATACAGCTCAACAACAAAAAAACCAACAATCCAATTAGAAAATGGGCAAAAGATCTGAACAGAGATTTCTCCAAAGAAGATATACAGATGGGCAACAGGCATATGAAAAGATGCTCAACATCATTAGCTATCAGGGAAATGCAAATCAAAACTACAATGAGCTATCACCTCACTCCGGGCAGAATGGCTATAATTAACAAGACAGGAAACAACAAATGTTGGAGAGGGTGTGGAGAGAAGGGAACCCTTGTTCACTGCTGGTGGCAGTGCAAACTGGTGCAGCCACTATGGAAAGCAGTTTGGAGTATCCTCAGAAAATTAAGGATAGATCTACCATATGATCCAGCTATTCCACTGCTGAGTATTTATCCAAAGAACTTGAAAACACAAAGGCATAAAGATACTTGCACCCCTAGGTTCGCTGCAGCGTTATACACAATAGCCAAGACTTGGAAGCAACCTAGGTGCCCATCAAGGGACGAATGGATAAAGAAGATGTGGTATTTATACACGATGGACTACTACTCAGCCATAAGAAATGACAAAATCCGGCCATTTGTGACAACATGGATGGACCTTGAGGGTATTATGCTGAGTGAAATAAGTCAGAGGGAGAACGTCAAATACCGTATGATCTCACTCATCAGTAGAAGATAAAAACGACAAAAAAAAAAACAACCCGCATAGCATTGGAGATTGGACTGGTGGTTACCATTGGGGAAGTGGGGAGGGGGGAGGGCAAAAGGGGTGATTAGGGCCACATGTGAGGGGATGGACTATAATTAGCGTTCGGGTGGTGAACATGATGTAATGTATCTAGAATTTGAAATATGATGTACATCCGAAAAAAATAAAAATTAAAAAAAAAAAGAATGGAATTGTATCAATGTTACCACTAGAGTATTGGTGATTGTGGACCAGGGGAGTTACACACATCTTTGACACATCAGGAGGGCTTCAGAGACTGCCAGGGCTACTGTGGAGATGGTCTCTGACACCTCTGGCCTGCGACTGCCATGGACTGTGGTACCATTCCCGGGAGAACTTTCATTTACAACAACAACCCAAATCTAAAGTTAGAGCACGGCATTCTGCTGTGGAATCAGAGGCATGTGTGAGTAAGTGCGGGGGACTTTTCTGTGTAGGAAAAGATTCCCACTATCACTTAGGTCACAGGGAACAGGTGGTGAACTACTCTGCCTGTATATTAAGCTGGGCAAGGATGCAAAACCTAAATCAAGTGTAGGAAGCACACTCTGATGTGCAGAGACTTTGAGGCAGAGAGCTGGCTAGCAACAGGCAGGCCAGTTGGAAAACGTGAGTCACGTGGCAATTTTTCCTAAACCTAGGCATCACTCAGACTTTAGGAGATAGAGTTGCATACTGGGTAAGTTCAACACAGCCTTATATGTACGTAACAGGTCAGAGATTAATGTAGAATCTTGGAACAATGAGTACTATTTAGGAGAGATTCAACTATGCTGTGGTAACAATCCTGAAATCTCAGTGGCTTCACACAACAGGTTTACTTCCCACTCCCACCACATGTCCAGCGTGGGTTTCTTACCCACAATCTTGTGTTACCACCATGTCAAGACTTTGAGAAGAACCAAAGCAGAGAAG
Organism: Equus quagga; assembly: GCF_021613505.1. NCBI lineage: Eukaryota > Metazoa > Chordata > Mammalia > Perissodactyla > Equidae > Equus > Equus quagga. Next base: position 8,088,737 of record NC_060284.1, on the reverse strand, counting down.
GAAGAGTCTAGAAAACTAGCTGCTGTCTTTAAAGATCTCATGCTAGAAGTGAAATGCATGCATCACTTCTGCTTAGAGCTTGTTGTCTAGAACTCTTCACATGGCCTCCACCTAAGTTCAAGGAAAGCTGAGAAATGCAGGAGGAGTTCATGGAATATCTGGTGAACATTACTATCCCCACCATACAGTGACACCGTATGAAAAACAAACACAACATGAATGAATACATAGCACTTTTGTAATTTAGTTATCCCCTCATTCCATAAGGACTTATTAAGTATCTTCTAATTTCCAGGCACTGCACTAGAGTCACAACACATGGTATGGTCTCTGCCCTCAGGAAACTCACGGTCTGTATCTGGAGCAAGCATACAAAGAGCAAGCAGACGACACTAAAGGAACATAAGGAAGGGCAAACTCTATGCCTCAGAGGGAAGCCAGACAAGGGCTCATGGAGCTGAGGGGACAAGGAATTGGTCAGTGGAGGGGAGAAGAGAGGAAGCACATTTTAGCCAGAGCAAAGTAGAGAGAAACAGTGTGATGTATGAACAGGAATAGCAAACAATTTGCTGTACTGGAGTGTTAAGTTTGAAACAAAGTTGGTAGCAGAAAATGAGGCTAACAAAAGAGGAGGTAAGTTGGGGGACGGACAGTCTAGGAAAAAACAGAACAAGAGATTTCAGATTCCTATGAGGTCAGAGAGAAGTGTAGGAGGAGTGAGGGATTGAGAAAACTAGAAGGATAACAAGTCAGACTGAGAGAGCAGAAGTAAGGAGTTTAAGATTTCTGAAGTGTTCCAGGAAATGAAAAAATTCAAATGGTTAATCCTGGGTCGTATGAGGTCTTGTTGTGTGGGCAGGGGAGGGTGCTGTTGGAACGTAAGGCCTGGTGTGGTCTCTAAGGATGTGGGTAGCCTCTGATACACTGCATAACCTGCTGCTGTGGCGGTGTCAGGCAAATTGGTAGATAAAGCTGACCAACGTTACCTCTAAAATAGCTCTAACGCTGGCTTCTCCTGGGGACCCCAGGCACTATGATTACTTGGAAAGGGATAACTAACGCTACCCTATATTTCTACTTTATTTCAAAATATCTCATTTAATAACATAATTGGGTAATGATAGTCCTACTTCATGGACGAAAAATCTGATAATTTCCTGGGGAAAATGAGAATGATTTGATGTGGGATGTGTAGCTGCAACTGGGATTGTTACTCAGGTCTTCTGATTATTACTCAGGTCATCCAAAGATGACATAGTGTTACAGCTGAAAATTGAAATCCTGAAATAATGAAGAACGCTGATGATCACAAATGCCCAACAAAGAAAGTAAAGCATATGCTGGATTTCTAAAAAAAGATAATATTTTTATTACTGGATGTTATAATAAAATGTACTACAGAAGAAATTTCAGCAACTTCCTAACAATAGCAGAGACCAAATATATTTAGCAGATCAATACATAACCTCGCTGAAATAAAAACCACAACATGAAGATGATGCAATGGTATTGCATGAGCAATAGACGATTTAAAAGTGGATCTTAGAATTACACTAAATGGCTTACACTCAACCTAACACATAAATTGCTTTTTTTCATGCTACTTAATTTCATCCCAAAATCAATTGTTTCCATTAAAAATGAGTGAATTAACTCAAGAATGGCTTGGTGTATTCAATGCTGGTGAAGCTTCTGTAAGCTGGATGCTCACATAAACTGTTTTGGGGACTGTTTTGGGGATTATAAATCAGTGTAGTCTTTTAGGAAAACACTTTCAAATATCTACCTCATGTCACGAAAACGTTCACATCTGCTTTTAGGCAACCATGCTACCGAAATGATCCAAAATATAGAAAAATCTTATTGCAGTAAAACTTCATTACAGAATAATTAATAATATCAAAAAGTTGGTCATGATCTAAATAAACAACAGCATAAGGGCATAGATAACCAAACTGTGATAGAATCATACGTTGGTATGGTATATGACAATAAAAATGAATTATCTGTATTTTTATGTATGAAGATGGATAGATCTTACAAACAATATTGAATGAAATAGCAAGTATAGAAAATGCATATAGCACAAATCAATTTACATAAATTTAAAAAACAATGCTATATATTCACGAGTGCATATATATGCACTAAAAATAGGCATATATGGAATAGATGCACACCAAATTCAAAGTCGTAAACGTCCTGGAATTGGAATAGGTCTGGGGGGAGAACACAGAAGACTCTACTTGGTCTACAGTGTCTTATTTCTTTTGAAAAAAGATCTAGGGGCCGGCCCCGTGGCCGAGTGGTTAAGTTCGCGCGCTCCGCTGCAGGCGGCCCAGTGTTTCGTTGGTTCGAATCCTGGGCGCGGACATGACACTGCTCGTCAGACCACGCTGAGGCAGCATCCCACATGCCACAACTAGGGGGACCCACAAAGAAGAATATACAACTATGTACCGGGGGGCTTTGGGGAGAAAAAGGAAAAATAAAAAAATCTTTAAAAAAAAAAAAAGATCTAACTCAAATATGAAAAATAGTTAACATTTATTCATTCTGGTTAGTAGGTGTTTGATATATTGTTTTAGTATTCTTACATTTTTATAAAGTATATTTTTATTTTTTTCACTTTTTAAAAGGCTAGAAAAACTGTCAGAAGATAGTATAAGAAAACATTGATTTTTAAAATCTCAGTTGTGAGATTGTGATTGATTTAAATTTTTCCTCTTTTGCCTTTTTTCTATATTTTCCAATTTCCTATAGGACGTAGGTATTACATTTAATAATCAGAAAAAAATTAGAGAAAACTTTAGTGCTTTTTCTTTAAATTTACACTTACCTAAAGCACTTTAGAATCTTTTTTGAAGTGATCTTACTTTGATTAGTTGAAATGAGCTAAGGAAATGGTTATCTCAGTATTAACATAAACAGAACATTTATTTTGCATGACTGCAACAAATTCCAATAACTCCTCTCAGGTATTTGCAATTCCAGGCTGTTCCATTGATTGACCATATGTGTTATTTTCATTACACTAATTTAGATAATAGAGTTTGATTATATTTATTCATACAGCTATTAATTTTTTTCTTCCAACGAGGTTAAGAGAAATGTTTACTATAAAAATCATAACATCTATTTTTATCAAATTTATCTTACTTTATCAAAATTAAAGTAGGGAATTTAAAAATGTTAAACTTTAAAAAGAGAACTTTAAACTTTAAGTCTCTTACAAGTGATGAGATTAACTGGCAGATATGGTAATAACAAAAACTTGTTATTCCCAGAAACTACGAAGAACTGGAAGGCAGCAAGATGGAATCTGTTTCAAAATGCAAGTAAATACATGTGAAGGTGTTTTCTCAAATCAATAAATGTAAAACAGTCAATGCAAATTTAGAAAATTATATTATGTAACCAAAGTGACATAATTATGATATTTCATTGAGATATTCCAGTTAGTACGTTTTTTCTAAATTTTCAAATCAGAGTAGTATTTTTTCTTTCTTTTTACTTTTACCATCTTTGTCTAATAACACAATAATTTAGAGTTTGCAATTTGCCAAGGAAGTGTGACTACCTTTTAAGAAATTTCTCCCATTTTTCTTTAAATCTTTTATTTAACTATACACTTGGCTTATTACTAGCCCTTCAGGTCTTACAACTGGAAAATCTTTTATTTATGAAGTTCACAGTACACGGTTGAAACTCTTTCTGATAGACAAAATTGGATGACTAAAATTGTTCAGCTCTTGATGACAAGCCTACTTGGTCATCCTCTCAATTGTTCTGTCCTACATGTCTTGAGACTGTTTAACTTCTTCAGTTAATTTCTTTGGCGATGAAAAGGTTAGCTCCATAGAGTCTGAGCCTGTTTCCAGTTTACATGAGTTTTATGTTTCTCAATTTTATTTGAGATGTCAATCCCACTGAAGTGTTGACAAAATTTTAAATCTTTGTTTTAAATTTAATTACTCCAATCAGGTAATACGTAGGAAAAATATTTTAGAAATTATTGAATGAATAAATAAACAGGTATTCTTAATGACAATGAATAACAAAATGCACTGCTGAGAAAATGTGATTAATTTGTAATTAATTAAAATACTTTCAGTCATAAGCTTTTATGAATATTTTAATATGAGTATAATATATTCCATTTAAAGACTCAGAGGAGTATATTGATGGCACACAGGAAGAAATCTACAGACGACATGATGTTGAGAGGGAGAGACAATACATGAAGTGACCTGAAAATGCTGGAAGACTGGAGAGCTCTAACAGCATGAAGTTTAATGTGGACAAGTGTTAAGCCGTGGTGTACGTGCCCCAAACCAACCATACAGATATAAATCACAAGCACAAGTACATGTGAACAAACTTGGGGACTGAAGTTAGGAGTAAGCTCAGTATTCATTAACTCATTTGTTTATAAGTGCATTCAGACAGTCAAGAAATAGCACCTACCCCATGCGAAGAAGGTACTATAAAGGCCTCTGGGAATAGAATTCAGACTGTCACAGGGCTGTCCCAAAATCTTTTCTGTCAATGTCCTGTTCTATAATGAACCATTAGATCACGTATGGACTACAGTATTCTGTTTCCCTCTAGGTGCCCAGGTGTAAAGATGTCTTCAACAAACCAGAGCTTATTCAGAATGTTTGGAAATCACATCATAGAAATGGCTAAAATGAGTCAAACTGTTTGGGCTGGAGAACAAAAGATGTGGATGTCAAAGACACTGGTCTTTGAATACTTGAGGGTTGTTGTAATGAAGAGAAACTGGATTTGTTATATTCATTCCCCATTTAGAACTAGAAGCAAGGAGGGAAACTGCAGGAAGGTAAATGTAAGCAAGTATTACATAAGGAAGGAGTGACTTCTTCCCAATTAGATCTGTCTAAAATGAAATCATCCAGTTTCCTTTAGGAGATAGTGACTCTTCTAGCAAATGAACACATAGCCCCCTAAGAAGATAAAAATAAGAATAAAACAATAACAATAACAAAAGCCAACTTCTGTTGGGTGCTTACTACAGTAAGGCATTTTTCAAAGTACTTTTACATAGATTATTCTAATTGAATCTTCACAACTATCCAATGAGGTGGCTACTATTATTGGACATGGCAGCAAGCAGAGCGGTTAGCAGCAGGTTTCAGGAGCTAGACTGCATTGAGATCCGGGTGCTACTTAGACGTCAGTCCAGATGCATCAGTCCAGACGCTACTTGGGCAAGTGGCCTTAGAACGAAGGTGCCAAAGGAGGAGATCAGATGCTTCAGACAGACTTTAATTCATTCAAGAATTTTATTCAATTAGTGTTGATTAAGAGTCTGTTATGTACCAGGCACTAGAGAAAGAGCAGTGAACAAAACAAACAAGTCCTCTTGGAGCTTACATTCTGGCATTTCATGTTTCCTAGGCTGAGTCCTACAAAATGTGAACAACTGGACAAGGGAAGCAATTCTAGTTTCACGATTTCCACTGTAACGTACTGCCCTCCACCTAGATTGCAAGCATTGATGATGTTGTCTGAATCTAAATTTAAGAGTGAAAACTGTTAACACATACACTCTTGTCTCATAATTTGAACTGGTCCTCTTGCCTTCTTTCTCCAAAAATCTGTGGCTACTTCCTTCCTCCACCCTCTATCTACACTGCATCCGGTAAACCATTTCATCATGTCCACTCTTGCTTAAAACAAAGTTTTCCCATTATCCAAAGAATACAAGGCCCAGAAGCCTTTACCATATCACACAAAACTACTTTCATCTGACCCTTGCTTACTTCTCAGCCTCTTCTTTCACTACACCCTCATTCAAACTCAAGCCTCAAGGAAAACTCTACTCTTTGCTGTTCTCACCAAAGGCATCATGCTTTACCTTGCAGTCTGGCCTTTGCACAGGTTGGTCTCCCAGCCTGTTCCCTTGATCCCTGACTGGGCTAGGTCCCCTTCCTTCTGTGTTGCATCCCTACCGTAGCCCTTTGCATATTATACTGTGAGCTCCTTGAAGCAGGGGATTGAATCTTGTTCTCCTCTGTATCTCCAGCTCCTTCCATGGTAACTTGGGCATGCTAGTGCTTCAAAAATCCCATCTGAACTGAACAAAATAAACAATCCACATTCATAATCAATCTTTTCTTCTACTCCATCTCAGTAACTCACTCCCATGATCCCACTTAAACTTTGTCATCACAAGTATCTGTTATCACCTCTGAAATCTCAATGGCAAATACACCACTCGCTTACCATCACCTCCCATACTCCAGTTCATTGATTGTGGTACCCTAGAACTCCTCTACAGCAGTTATGATAGGACATAGTGCTGATGGGCTAAATTTACCTTCATTCATCTATCTTTCCTTCTTTACTAAGCTGAGGTTCATGATTAACCACCTATCATTATAACCAGTTTCTCACAAACATCATTTGGCAAATTTGCCCTCTTTCCTTTTGTCACATTCACTTAGTTGAACTTAACCTAGGTTGAATCCATCTTTCTGTCTTTTCTACTACCGCACCAAGTTTTGTTGGAGAAAAATCACAACTTAGCTGACTGGTCTCACTTCAAATTCATGATAAATACCTGAAATGGGGACCGAATACAGCCAGGCAACCTATGACTTTTCCCCAGGAAGCTGCCTTTCAACTCTCTGAGACTATTTCACAGCTCTTCAATCATGTCCGAAGCATCCTCCTCTTTTCCCAGCTCATAACTTACCCCGTTGTTCTCTGAAACAAACAAACAGGCAGAAGCGGATTTGCTCTAAAGGCAAGGAAGCTTAAGCTTCAGGCCTCTCACAGGCATGGTGAGAAGGAATATATTTTAAAGACAACTGGTTAACATTGCTGCCATTTGCCACATTGCTTCCCTCTATCAGACTTCCTTGAGGATAATGTGGCGCATTTGGGATCTGGCTTAGTTGAACTTGAGTTGAGGACACATTTAGAATGGATTTAGTGCAATATGTTTATATGTTTTGTGGTCCCTTTTGTGGTTCTCCTTCACTATCCACCTCTGGCCCTCCCAAATTCATGTCCCCTTCCTGTCCACTTGAGCTCTTGACCACATCTCTTCCGTCTCTTCTTGTCTTTGCAGGCTCTCCAGGCCTGGAGGTATCTCCTTTTCCACACGCTTCAATCTCTCTCTCTACCAATTCACCTCCAGCAGCATAAAAACATGCTCTAGTTTCTCTCATCATTTTTTTGGTAAGTACTATTTCTTTGCCTCTAGAGACTCTTCCAGCTACTTTCCTATTTGTTTGCTCTTCTGCACAGGGACATTTTAGAAAAAGTTTGGCCACTATTTGCATTTGCTTCCTTATCTCCCATTCACCCTTCAAGCAATTCTGATGTGTTACTGAAAAGTGCTCTGGTGAAAGTCACCATGACCTCTGTTTCAGAGCTGCTTTCCTTGAAAATACAACTACGTAATTCAGGCTTAGCTGCTGAAGTGAGCCAATAAGGAATGAATAGCAAATCAGGAAAGAAAAGACAATTTTAAAAATGGAAACAAAAAACTTACAGTCAATTGATTAAAAGAAATTGTATGGTTCAAGGCAGAGAGAAAATCTGCAGTTACCAATGGAATTTTTTATTCTAGAATCTTTAAGTGATGAACGGGTGTTCTTTAGTTAAAATTATAACTTTAGTAAGCTATATCATTATTATGCCTATTTTCTCTATCTCTTATTAATGCTTGAAATGTTGAAAATGCTTACATATACTTTTAGACACACCATATCCTTTAATTACTCATTCCTATGAGCTAATCTCTGAAAGTATCTAAAACTTATTTCTTCTATATCAGATAAATATCTTTCCAGTTGAGATATTTCCCTGAATAAAAAACACATCTGAGTCACTATTTTTTATTTACCACTGTTAGTTAACCCCCTAATGTGGGTTAATTTATAATAACACTGAGAAATGTTTTTAACAAAATTGCTAAGGTGTACATAAAAATCTATGCACAGCATTAATTTAATTTTCTTTGGATATTGGGGGAAAAAATCTCTGTATTGCTACTTGATGATAACATTGTTCGATTTTACTTATTTAACACAGAGAAAGTTAGTTTATCTGGCAAACCAATAACCTGAAATCCCTTTTAACTGTCAGTTCCACACTCACTATTGTCAACACCTGTAGCAGGGCTTGCATCTCTGAATCCCTAACACTTAGCAGTGTGCCTGTTGCAAAAAATACCGGGAATGACCCTTGAAGGTCATAAAGATATACTGCAAAATCAAAGTACTTCTGTTCAGAGTGATTTCAATGAAATTCAGAATTCGAATTGTTTGAAAATCAGTAATCAATATATGGTACATAAGATAATTTGTTCTCTATTAAATTCTATAATACCCAGTAATCTGAACAGAAAATAACAGAGAAATTACATCAGCAGTCTGCTAAACAGTCAGAATTGCATCAAATAAGAAATGAAACTATCACATTGTGGGTATTATCTTTTCTGCCTGAAAGTCAGTAAATGATAAGGCAGATCATCATGCTTGATGTCAGTGTCTTACATTAGTTCAGAGAAAGCAAGGACCTATATGAAAAATTGTAAATCTTTCCACATGAAGACCATTTTATTATGTGTTTGGTAGCAAGAGGAACTCACTGGAGGCAGGCCAGAACTTAGGCAAGGCAAGACTCATTCATTTTTGGTTCCAAAGTTATCCTGCTTTCAATTTGCAGCAGTCAAGAAATGCTCAAACTGAGTCATCGGCATTGCGTCCTTACCGCCTAGGTTAGTAGATGCTTAATAAATATTTCTTAAACAAAAAAAGAAAACGATTAGTGTTATTAGGAGAAGGCTTCAATCTTGCTGTGCTTTAATTTCCCTATTAGAGAAGTGGAAACTCTTACACCTCTCCTACTTTACTTCACTGTGTGGTAACGTTACCTATAAAACCTCTGTGATACACGTCGCGGGCTTTTAAACCGCATTGTAAGCGACATAAATATTTTTAAACATTATGAGAGTTCCATGTGTTATTTTAAGTGGAATTTGAGTTATTAGTTTCACATATTTTATTGTATTATTCCATAATATATTATATAATATATTATTATTAAATAATATATTATTGTTTTTTTATTACTGCTGAATATGTTATCTTCTACTTTTACAATATTTACTCAATTATGCATTTATTCTCAATTAAGGATCAGATCAGAACACAAAGGCTGTAAGTAATGTTGGATATTTATTATATTTTTTTTACCATAGCCCACATAAACAATATAAACTGGTGGGGAAAATTTATAGCATTCTACAACGTCCATCTCTAAACCTGGTTACTCTAATACTGATTATCTGAATAATAATATTAATAATAAACCAAACCTAACAACTTATAATACTCCTCATTATTAGTATTAAAACATAATATTTATTTGTCCATATTCTAACTGGTCACTTCTGAAAACTTAACAAGAACTTATTAAGCACCACCTTCCTGTCCAGCCCTGTGCCACGAGCCACAGGTGCAGGTGCTGGCAGGGAGGGAAAACTTGAGCGTTACAACGTGATCTCAGACGAAATCTAGAGACAGGTCAATGGAGAGAGTGATGTGAACCAGAGCGAAATACTGTGGCAAAGATGACAGTCACACACAAGGCCAAAGAGAAAACAGAATGAATTGAGGAAATACTAGTCTACCCGACCAAACGCTTTATAACAACTAGTAAAAGAATAAAATCCATTGTTTCTTTGGTCAGATTTTACAGTTTCATCGTTTCCACGTTTGCTTCAAAGCTTGTTAAAATTCTCAGCATTACTTTTCTCTGCACAAATTTTACCATGTAAACTACACCAATAAATTATATATATTTTTATTAGTTTTACACAACAGTTGAATGAGCTGTTTGCCAAGGTTTATTAATCTGTCGATATAGTTCTACATCAGTACACCCAAATTATTCTTTTGGTAGTGTTGATTCTTTTATTAACCCCCATTTGAGGGTTAATTGCTATGTAATTTAGTAAAATTATAATATTTATTGGTGCAATCTACAAGGATCAAGGTTATGTAATTTGAAATTACATGCTCAATTGTTTTGCTTGTCCCTGGAAAAAATTTGGTATGTTTTATCAGACAAATTTTTCTCTTATATTACAAATTAGCAATGAAGTTTGAGTTTGTAACTCACACCAATTTGTATTGTATCAACTTTAAATGAGAATTTTCCTTATCTATATAATATTGCCTAATATTTATAATTCTGGATCTCCCTAGAGTTGTTTTTACATACTTTCCCCTCACCTAGCTGGCTTTCCACCCTCATTTTTGTGGCTCCCTCTCAGTGTGTATTGCAGCCACTGTGCAGTCATCATGCTCCATATCCCGTTTCTTCTTCTGCCTAAAATGCTCTTCCTCCTTCTCTTTGCTTCCACTCATCCTTTAGATTTCAATTCAAGATGACTCCTTCAGGAAAGCCTTTGTATGACCAAACTCCATTAGAGGCTCCTCAACACTTTTCATGGCTAGAACTTTACATTTCTGAGTGTACTTGATTAATATTTGTTTCCCTCACTAGACTATAAACTTCACAAGGGCAGAGGCTATCTCTGTTTTCACTTTGCTTTTGTATCCCAAGAGCCTGACAGAATGATCAAGAAATGTATTCATTAAACAGATATTTATTGACCATTTAACATGTATCAAGCATTGTCCTTAGGGTGGAGGATGTAACAGAATAAAACAAAGTCATAGAGCTACAGTCATTCATCCAAGAGCTGTTGAATGAATGAATGAAAGAATAGCAACTTGATGCTAATTGTTCCACGTAAGAATTAATCTTTCAGTTTGCATCATGCACATGGAAGATGTTTTACCATTAGCATTTTGTGGACAGTGCTTTGCCCGCAGCAGATCACTAATAACTACTGCTGGATTGGTGAATTAACTAATGTACAAGTGGGCTAATTACAGGTGTATAAGTTGATGCTGGCTATGTCATCAGTCCAAAGGAATATATTTTAACTGCAAACTTATTATCTCTTTTGTAGCAAGTTACTCTTTTCTTGATGTGTGAACAGAACGCTTTTCTTTCAAGTCTTGCTTTATCATTATTACGGTTGTTTAACAAGGAAGTTTAATTTAGCAAGTCAATAAGGGATTTTGCTAAAAATGTGAATTCCTACTAACGTAATATGAAAAAAGGTTGCCTAGACTTCCACTTGTAACATATACTTTGGTCTATTTTTTCTTTTTCACACGGAGCTGTGAGCAGATGCTTGGGCAGGTTAACTCCCTACTAAATCTGGTACTTCTACGCGTGCCGCGGAGGTGGACGCTCGCCAAGTCAGCACTGTAGCTCCCTTGTTGCTCATTAATCACATCAAAACCACTTATTTTTGCTTTTATTAAATTAAAATGAAAATGAAAGTTCTGCTAACAGAGGTTTATTTTATACAGTGGGGAGGCCGCCTCATCTCTCATTTCTCTGCCATAAGAACCTTTACTCTTGTTAAACTAATCTAATCATCAACCCTCTGAAGGCTTGTGTTTCCTCATGTCAATCTCCTGGCCAGAATGCTCTCTCCCCTCCCCACCTATCCAAATCCAACTCATTCTGCAAGGTCCAGCAAATCCTGTGCCTCAGGGAAGGCTTTTTAAAATTATATGAGTCATCAGTTATTCCATTAGCATACATCAATTCTGTAGCATTTGAGAACATACTCTGTTCAAATAGCTGGCCATATACTTAGGGGAAACGCAAAGATTAAGGTAGTCACACGTCTTCCTCCTACGATGCTATAGTTTAAGAGAGGAAAAAAAGGTCAGTATTCATTCAACAAATATCTATCAACTGGTGACCATTTTCAAACTTGCTGTGGATAAGAATCATCTGGGGAGTTTGACAAAATGTAGGTTCCTGGGCTCCACATGAAACTCAATGAATCAAAATTTCTGAGAGTGTGACCCAGAAATCTGAATTTTTAACAAGTGTTATGGTAACTTGAGGATGTTTCTTTAATATACACTGCTTGAACATGGTGGTTCATAAGTGATTCATAAGATGAATGCACAGATTCTCTGCCCTCAAGGAGCACACATCCTAGTTGGGGTGGGTGGTTAATTACAATGCAAATCAAATATTATGTGATTACTGCATTAAAAAAAGGGAACAGGTTTGTGAGATGGTTTCAGGGACCATAGGGGATGGAAAGAGTCAGTCATACTGGATGCACTGAAACCACAAGTTAGCCTCATTGGGTTCTGAGGGATTAAAATCCCCTTATGGACAATATTCACCAAGCAATCTGAGGGGAGAAGGGAAGGTTGTGTGCTGTGATCGTACACCCAGCTGGATAGGGACAGCTATGACCCAAGGAAGCAAGTAAGGGGCGCAGCGGAGATCTCTTTATAAAGGGATTTATGGGAGGGGAAGATTATGTCTACCTAGTCACATCAGGGAACTTTTGAGGAGGTGCTGCATTTGAGCTGGGCCTTGAGGAAAGGCAAAATTTACAAACTATAATATGAAGATGAGGGAAAGTAAGAATAATCCAGAAGGAAGAATTAGTACAAGCAAGGGCACAGAAGCGGGAAAGCAAGCTGCATGTAGGGGGAATAGCAAGCAGTTCAGTTTGGCTTAGTGAAGCTATGAGAAAGATCGTTTTTTCTTTTTCTTGTAGTGGCAGATTTAGGGAAACACTTTAGAAAGGTGAGTTGGACCAGATGTTAGGAGACCTTGAGTACTAGACCTCAGAGAAGCATTTACTCCTTGGACAACTCATTTGATACTTAACATATACTGCTTTTTATGCCTTCTCTCTCCAACAAGCTTACACTTTCCTGAAGGCAGGGGCATATTTCATACTTCTTTATAAGTCTCTCAGAACACAGTGCAACTCCTGATACACAGCAGGAGTTGAAAAGTTTCTGTTGACTGATTAAGAGAGATTGTGTTCTCAAAAGGAAGGCTTCCATAGCATACAGGGCCATGCACCTCTGGGGTTTCCTCTGCTCTGTTGGCATCACATTAAGCACATGAGGAGAGTGTCACTGTTGACAATCACAGAGGTCACGCTGTGAGTACGCTGGAGGTGCCTAAAAATGAAGAATGCAATTCTAGCCCATTGGCAACTCCACTACAGATAGATCTTCTTTTTCATTTTCTCCACATTAACTATAAATATTTCCTTAAATTTGTATTTCTGTATAACTAATAGAAAAATGTGCACTTGGAATGGAAAAAAATAGTAACTACTCTGTAAAATCAACTGTTTGAACATTTAAAAAGTAATGACTGATTCTTGTAGTTTTATTTGGGCTACAAATTTAAGAAAGAAACTTCTTTGTTTTGTTTTTAGAGTTAAAGAACTGACTCGCAAATTCTTCATGGATTGTGTGGCTATTGAAGAGGGTCGTGAGAGATTTCAAGGGAAAAAGTCATGATCCCGGCGCCGCCCTTATGACAAATACATGTCTATGTCTAAGACATTCAGGAAACACATCCAGACCAGGAATAAATATTTACTGAAAACCTACCCTGTGTTTGAAGATGTTCTAGGTTCTGGGATACACTGGTAAATAGGGAGAACAAGTTCTCTGGTTTTGTGAAATTTAAATTCTAATAAGATCTAGTAGTTGGGTTCAATTTGTTCCAGTAACAAAAACAACAATGGCAAAAGCAATAATAATTAGTTATATGGTACAATATCTTAAAGTTTATAAAACTTTTACATTTTTTTTTCTTATTTTCCACAATTCCCTTCCCTTCTCATTCTATACATTTTCCTCGATTTTTGATTTTTACCCATTTCCCTAAGGTCAGCCATGCCAGTGATTCTCAAATCCCTATCACTCGCTTAGACACCTTCACTAACTTCCAGATCTGTATTTCTAATTGCCTTTTAGACATTCCCACCTACGTGTCCCAAAAGTCATTCAAAGTCGATCTGTTTAGAACTTCCATTTTCTTCTACTCAACTTCCTTCTCTTCCTATGTTCCTCTTATTTCAATTAACAGCAATATTACCCAAGAAGTCACCCCAATTACAACTAAAAGCAACATATCTAATTATTTCCCCCTTTTATCCACCCATCCGTTTTCTGTCAGTTCTTTATTTCTTAAATCCATCCTTTCTTTCTTCATTTCTTCTGTCTTCATTTCTTAGATCTGGCTATATAATCTGTTTCCTAAACTATTTTAATAATTTTCACTTATCACTGTTTTTTATCTGTTCTCATTAAAGTTCTAGCTCCTACCACAATTTCTGCCACATAGTAGGGTATCAATAAAAAAACTATTGATTGAGTGATTAATTCATCCTTCGTATCAGAGGTAAATTCTAAAATACAGTCTTAACTATATTATTCTCTTGCTTAAAGTTTTTCAAGCTTTCTGTCATTCATGAGATACATACCAAATTCTTAGAGTGACATTCAAAGACTCTAATCCTCTTGCTTCACTTTGCTTTTTCTAATCTCACCTTCCTTTATCTTACAAAAGACTCTGTACCCTAGCCATATCTAACCACTTCAAGCTCTGCAAGCCTACTCTTCTGTCTCATCCGTCTATAACTTCCATGAGCTGTTCTCCCTGCCCTACTTACCTTTCAAGTCTTTCCTTACCTTGAACTTCTACATATTTCCCTGAAAAAGTCACTCTTCAGTTCTCTTATTTTATTATCTATCTATCTATCTATCTATCCACCCATCTACCTTTAACTGTTAGTTTGGGTACTATCATTTGCATTACTCTTATCAGGCTTGAATTTCTGCAAGGTAAAATTTATGCTTTATTAATCTTTGTAGCCTCAGTGCTTGCAGAGTGTCTGCATAAACATGGAGTAAGTGTATGGTGAATGAATGAACAGCAAGTTGATTCAGATGTCCAAATGGGTTTTATCTCCCATCTCTCCCCAAGTTCCACTAAAATGACAAAACAGAAACACAACTGAAAACAAATGAAAAGGAAAAAAATGCTACTGCTAGTAAACAGGAAAGAGTGAAACTAAGAGGTCAGAAACTTAGAGAATTTTGTGGAAGATACAAAGTAGATATAATTATATTTAAAAAAAAATCAATGCCAATCAATTGTAATGATACAAACCAAAAAAAGGTCCCTCTGGGAAGTCAGATTTGCTTGGTCTCTCTAATGAGTTCCAAAAGTTTGTGTAAATTAGTACTGCTTTTGAAAGAAAAGTTTGCAGTATCTATTAAAATAAAATATGCATGACCAGTGATCCAGAAATTCTACCTCTAAGAAGCCATTCTTTGAAAATATTTGCATGTATATGTAAAAAGTTGGTCACTGATCATTACAGTACCAAAATATTGGAAACAACATAGACATCCCTCAATAGGTTATAGGTTAAATAAATAATATCATACCCATTGTGGAACACAAACATAACTTTTTAAAAAGAATAAAAGATGTACAATGCATGATATAATCTTATTTGAAAAAAATTCATTTGCATGTGCGTGTTTGTCAATGCATAGAAAAAGAAGTGGCATGACAGACATTAAATTGTGCTTCCCTTTGGGGAATGGGACTGGAGATTGCTAAGGGGGATTTTTCTTTTTCCTTTTTATGCTTCTGTATTACAATCACTTTTGTAACTAAAGAGCAATATGAATAGTTTAACAATTTAAACAAAGAAAATTTCCAGATAGGGAATAGCAAGGGGTGGGAGCAAAATAGGCCATAGTTAGACCATAAGAAACAACTGAAGGACTTCTAGATACCCAGGGAAGTACTTCGAGTTATTTCACCAGCTGGGACTGCTCATTAAAGATCTGCTCCACTGGCTTCTAACATGAGTGGAAGATTCAGAGAAGGAGGCAGTATTCCTGCTAACTTCAGGTAAGCATGACCAAAACAGCAGGGAAATTCTATAGTGTGCTTATCCTCATTAGTAATTTTTCCTTCACATCTTGCTGGCAATTACAGCTCTAGCCCCTAAGAATCCCCTGACAATGACTAAAAGAGATGGTGGATTGAGGAGCATTCTGCAGACTTGGGAACTCACCCAGAGTGCCTCACAACAGGCAGCTGACCACAGCACTGATCATCCAAGCAAGGAGAGCAGACTGTAAATTAGAGGTTTGTCACCTAAACAAGGGCCTTCTGCTGCTATCCACCTTTCTTGAAAGTCCCAAATGATATTTGCATATTTGTCTACCTGCTTGCCTACTCACCAGAGCCAATATGTAGTATCCTGCTCAGAGACCTGGTGAGAGCAAAGTACAGGGAGGGAGACAGAACCATGAGAGACAGAATGATTTTACAGTTGGAGTGGTTCAGTAAGTCTGGCACTGACTTCTGGCTGAGATAAGGGCAGTGGGCTAATTAACAATTTATAATGCACTATTTAAAATCTGAAAGTCCCTTGGTGGCATCCAGGGCTTGTGTGTTTATTGGGACTTATACCTGGCATCACCAGTTAGATAGCCTGGCTTGGCTATATGTATAGAAGGGTGTAAAAGGTGCCCCAGGAAACTTTTAGGGAGCTTTCCTGAAACTAAGTTTCATCATACAAATCTTGGTAGTTTTATCCAGAGATGAAGCATGCCCTTGTGTGAATAAGAAGGACCTCGCGAAGCTATATTTGGAAGTCTCTTGGGCCCCTGGTGTTTGCCTGCATTCTCTTTTTACTGCTCTACTGTACCACTTGCCTTTATTGAAAGCCTCCAGTGAGTATGCACCATGGAGTCTTACAAATCCTTTCAACTATCCAAAGTGTAGTAATCTTTGCAAGAACAATGAATAAAATATAGCAGTACTAGTTTGTTAATGATACACAACAAAATACTGAAAATTTAGCAGCTTAAACCAACATTCATTTATTAATTCACAGTTCTGTAAGTTACATTCAAAGAAGACTTAATACCTATGCTTCTCAAACTCTGCCAAAAAATTGAAGAAGAGAGTAAGCTTCCTAACTCATTCTATGAAGCCAACATTACCTTGATACCCAAACCAGACAAGGTAAAACCAAAAACAAAATTACAGGCCAACATCACTGATGAGGATGAACATCAATGCAAAAATCCTCAACAAAATACCAGCAAATCAAATACAACAAAACATTAAAAAGATCACACATTATGATCAAGGGATGCAGTGATGGTTCAACATCCACAGATCAATCAATGTGATACACTGCACTAACGAAATGAAGAATAAGAATCACATGATCATCTCAATAGAGGCAGAGAATGCATTTGAAAAGATACGACACAGATTTATGATAAAAACTCTGAATAAAATGAGTATAGAAGGAAAGTATCTTAACATAATAAAGGCCATATGTGACAAACCCACAACTAATATTCTCATTAGAAAAAAACTGGAAGCTGTCCCTCTAAGAACAGGAACCAGACAAGGATGCCCACTTTTACCACTCTTATTTAACAAAATATTGGAAGTCCTAGCCAGAGCAATCAGGCAAGAAAAAATAAATAAATGGGATCCAAACTGGAAAGAAAGAAGTGAAACTGTTACTTTTGCAAATGACATGATTTTATATATAGAAAACCCTACAGAATTCACCAAAAAATGTTTAGAAATAATAAATGAATATGGTAAAGTTGCAGGATACAAAATCAATGTACAAAAATCAATTGCATTTCTATACACAAAGAGAAATTAAGAATACAATCCTGTTTACAATTGCAACAAAAAAAATAAAATACCTAGAAATAAATTTAACCAAAGAGGTGAAAGACCTGTACACTGAAACCATAAAGCACTGTTGAAAGAAACTGAGGAAGACAAATAAATGGTAAAATATTCTGTGCTCTTGGATTGGAAAATTAACATAGTTAAAATGTCCATACTTCCTAAAGCAATCTAAAGATTCAATGCAAAGATTCAAAGCTCCAACAACATTTTTCACAGAAATAGAACAAAGAATCCTAAAATTTACATGGAACAACAAAAGACTCCGAATACCCAAAGCAAACCTGAGAAAAAAGAACAAAGCTGGAGGTACCACACTCCCTGATTTCAAAATATACTATAAAACTATAGCAATCAAAACGACATGATATTGGTAGAAAAACAGACATACAGATCAATGGAACAGAATCAAGAGCCCAGAAATAAACCCACACATATATGGACAGCTAATTTTCAATAAGGGAGCCAAGAACATACAATGGAGAAAGAAAAGCCTTCTCAATAAACGATGTTGGGAAAACTGGACTGCCGCATGCAAAAGAATGAAAGTAGTCCATTATCTTACAGCATACACAAAAATTAACTCAAATGGATCAAAGACTTGAATGTAAAACCCAAAACCATGAAACTTCTAGAAGAAAACATAGGCAGTATACTCTTCAACATTGATCTTAGCAGTATATTTTCAAATACCGTGTCTGACTGGTCAAGGGAAATAATAGAAAAAATAAACAAATGGGACTACATCAAACTAAAAAGCTTCTGCACAGCCAAGGAAACCATCAACAAAACGAAAAGGCAACCCAACAATTGGGAAGAGATATTTGCAAACAGTATATCTGATAAGGGCTTAATATCTAAAATATATAAAGAACTCATACATCTCAACAAAAAACAAACAATCCAATTGAAAAATGGGCAAAAGATCTGAACAGACATTTCTCCAAAGAAGATATACAGATGGTCAACAGGCACATGAAAAGATGTTCAACATCACTAATTATCAGGGAAATGCAAATCAAAACTACAATGAGATGTCACCTCATGCCTGTAAGAATGGCTATAATTAACAAGACAGAAAATAACAAGTGTTGGAGAGGATGTGGAGAGAAGGGAACTCTCATACACTGCTGGTGGGAATGCAAACTGGTGCAGCCACTATGGAAAACAGTATGGAGATTCCTCAAAAAATTAAGAATAGAACTACCATATGATCCAGCTATTCCACTGCCAGGTATATATCTAAAGAACATGAAAACACAAATGTGTAATGATATATGCACCCATATGTTCATTGCAGCATTATTCACAATAGCCAAGACTTGGAAGCAACCTAGGTGCTCATCAAGGGACGAATTCCTCTAAGATCAGAAACACTGCAAGTATGCCCACTCTTACTTCTTATTACTGGAAGTCCTAGCCAGAGCAATGAGGCAAGAAAAAGATATAAAAGGCATCCAAATCAGAAAGGATAAGTAAAATCACCCGTGTTCTCAGATGACATGAATTTATATGTAGAAAACTCTAAAGACTTCACCAAAGAGCTCTTAGAACTAACAAACAAATGTGACAAACTCGTAGGATACAAAATCAACATTAAAAAATAAATTGCATTTCTATACACTTTCAGTGAAATATATGAAAAGAAAATCGGGAAAATGATCCCATTTACAAACAATAAAAATGAATAAAATACCTAGAAATAAACTTAACCAAGGTGGTGAAATACTTGTATATCGAAAACTACAAAACATTGATGAAAGTAATTGAAGATGATGTAAATAAATGGAAAGATATCTTATGTTTATGGATCACAAGACACAATATTTTTTAAATGTCCATACTACCCAAAGTGACCTACAGTTTCAGTGCAATTACTATCAAAATCCCAATGACACTTTTTACAGAAATAAAAAAAAGGAACTCTGAAATTTATATGCAACCACAAAGGATGTCAAATAGCCAAAATAATCTTGAGAAAGAAGAACAAAGGTGGAGGGCTCACACTTCCTGATTTCAAAATATATTATGAAGTCTACAGAAATTAAAAATTAAGGTATTGGCATAAAGGAAGACATATAGACCAAAAAAAAAAAAAAAAAACAGAATAGAGAGCCCAGGAATAAATCCACCCATATATGGTCTTCAAAAAGAGTGCCAAAAATACACAATGTGGAAAGGATAGTCTCTTCAACAAATGGGGCGGGGAAAACTGGATATCTACATGCAAAAGAATGCAACTGGACCCTTATTAAACCATAGATAAAAATCAGCTCAAAATGGATTAAAGACTTAAATGTAGGATCTGAAACAATAAAATTCCTCGGAAAAAACTTCATGACATTAGTCTTGGCAATGATTTCTTGGATACGACACCAAAAGCACAGACAATAAAAGCAATAATAGACAATAATAATAAATCAGACTAAAAAGCTTCTGCACAGCTAGAGAAACAATCAACCTAAGAAATGGGAATAAATATTTGCAAACCACATATCAGATAAAGGATTAATGTTCAAAATATAGAAGGAATTCCTAGAACTCAATAGCAAAAAAGCAAATAACCCAATTAAAAAATGGGTAGAGGATTTGAACAAAAGCAGAGTTTGAACTGATGCAAGGAAGGGACCATGAGCTAAAGAATGTAGGTGGCTTCTAGAAGTTGGAAAGGGAGAGACAATGGATACTTCTCCAGAGCCTTCAGAAGGAACAGAGCCCTGCTGACACCTACAAAACTTTATATAATAACTTTGTGTTGTGTTGTGTTATTTGTATTCTTTTAAGCCACTAAATTTGTCGTAATTTGTTATAGTTCAACAATAGGAATTGTGTTTTGGAACTTAGAAGTGGGTTACGGCTACAAGAAACACCTAAAAGTCTAGAAGTCACTGAAGTGTCTTTGGAATTGGGTAGTAGACATAAGCTAGAAAAATTCTAGCTAAAAATTCTTGATAGAAAAAGCCTAGATTGCCTCCAACATAGCATTAGTAAAAATATGGATGGTAATGGCTGTCTGCTATGGAGGACTCAGAATGGAGTGAAGAGCATGGTGAAGAAAATCTGTATTTTCTTAGATACTACCGAAATCATCATAAAAAGACTGTGGGTAGCAATATGGACACTAAAAGTACTACTAGTGAGGGCGTAGAAGGAAATGAGGAACATGTCAACATGGAAAATGGAGGAAAGGGGATCTTTGTTATATAATATCTGAGTTGTGTCATACAACTATGTGGAAAGCAGAACTTGTAAGAGGTATACTTGATATTTAGCTGAAAAGATTTCCAAGCAAAGTTTTTATTTTTCTTTCTGCTTTTTTCTCCCCAAATCCCCCCAGTACATAGTCGTATATTCTAGTTGTGGGTCTTTCTAGTTGTGGCATGTGGGAAGCCACCTCACCGTGGCCTGACGAGTGGAGCCATGTCTGTGCCCAGGATCTGAACCAGCGAAACCCTGGGCCACTGTAGCGGAGCACGTGAACTTAACCTCTCGGCCACGGGGCCGGCCCCTCCAAGCAAAGTTTTGAAGGTGTGGCCTGGTTTCTACTCATTGATTATAGTAAAATGCAAGAAGAAAGAGATAAATTGAGAGAACTGTTAAACAAAAACAAACCAGAACTTGATTTGGGAAATTCTCATTCTATCCCTATTGCAAAAGATGCTAAAATTAGGAGATTCACTGCCAAGAAAATGTGCTGTGAAAAGAAAGTCAAGGAGGTGTCTAGGCAACTTTTTGCTAGTGACCAGTAAGGACTAAAAGTTCAGAGTATTCATTCATTCATTCACATAGAGGGTATGTGTCTCATGGAACCTGTCAGACATCTTAGAAGAACCCACGAATAGAGAGAAGATTATCCAGGAAAGATCTGTGGAGCAACCTCTTGTGCAATGGAGAAATCCTCAAGACACACATGGGAGACCCACAAGGCTCTTAAGACTTGCCTATGAAGAGAAACACTGCCAACATAGACTGAAAGGGGCAGAGAGAGGATAAAATGAAGGAGGACTGCCAGAATCTCAAAATTCTACAGGTAGGAAACAGGTTGATAAATCTACTCAGCTGTAAAAACTTCCTTTCCTTCCTAGAAAAGGAAGGATGACTCAGAGGGTGAAGCCATAGGCACAGAGCAATAAGTCTTGAGCTGCAAAGGTTATTCCCAGGCCTGGAAACCTGATGGAGTTTGCCTGGTTAGATTTTGAAATTGGTTCTGAGTGTAGACTCTTTGTCCTTCCATTTTTTTCCCTTTCTGTATGGGAATGCCTGTAACTGTTATCCTATGCCTATCACAAAATTGTGTTTTGGAAGCAGATTAACTGGATTTTGCCCCAGGATGGATTATACCCAGAACCTTACCAATGCCTAATTTAGATGCTTTAGATGATGAAATTTGGGACTTTTGAGCTGATGATATTTTTCACTTGAGTTGATGGGCTGGACTATGGTAGGCTGAATAATAGACTTCCAAAGATGTCCATGTTCTGATCCCCAGAACCTGTGAATATGTTAGCTTACAAGGTAAAAAAGAATTTGAAGATATGATTAATTTAAGGATCTTGAGATAGAGAGATTATTCTGGGTTATCTGAGTGGTCCCAATGTAATCACAAAGGTCCTTATAAGAGGGAGGCAGGAAGGTCAGAGAAGGCAGAGAGATGTGATGATGGAAGTAGAGTCAGAGTAGGAGATGTAATGACAGATACAGAGACTGAAGTGATGTGAGAAAGGGGCCACTAGCCTAAGAATGTGGGCAGACTTTAGAAACCAGAAAAGGGAAGGAATGGATTCTCCCATGAAGCTTCTAGAAGGAACAAAGCTCTGTTGACACCCTGACTTTAGGACTTCTGGCCTTCAAAACTGTAAGATAAGAAATTTGTATTGTTTTAAGCCATTAAGTTTGTGGTCATTGGTTACACTTCAGGAAGAGGAAAGGAATACAGGTCTGGAATGCTGGGTAAAAGCAAGATATTTTAACTATAATTTCTATCCTGACTTTCCCTATGTTGCATTTTCCCTCATGTCATGTGGTGAAGGAATGACCACAGGCATTTTGGGGAGCTGGATAAAAGGAAGCTGCATGGGAATACCTTTAACTTAGGTTTGAGGGAATATATTTATATAGCTTGCACTCATGTCTGCATATAGTTAACTTGTTGCTGGTCATCCAGTGTAGAAACGGCTTCCATAAATACGACTGCCCATCGTGCCATCTCCCCTGACCATCATGACACGAAGGTGAAGGAATAGAAGAAGTATGGGGACATGAACACATCCCTTGGTTTCAGACACCATAAGAATGCAGGTGGAGGGGGAGACACAAGACTTGAAATATATAGAACCAGAGGTTTCCCCAAATTTGACAACAATCCTAAAACTTTACAAGGCATACCAATGAAAAACTGTAAAGCTGAAATGAATTTTGCCGAACTATCAGTAATGAAAACCATGGTAGAGGAAAGACTGGATTATCTTTCCATGATCTCTATAGAAAATATTTCAAAATATTTGTCACGTGAAAAGACTGTCAAAGAGCATGAAGTCAAAATGCAGGGGAAAAAAGAGCATGACAGATGTGAGTTATTATTATTTTCCTGGATTTAATGATATTTATGGCATCCGTCAGCTTTTTGAAATGGTATTTTATTAATTTTAATTTGTAATTTAAAATTCATAGTTTCTTTTTTCAGCTTAAGTAACATTCCCTTTTGTAATAATTATGTATTCCTAACTTTGTGTTATTTTTTGAAAGAGGTGTCCCTAATTTACAAGTTCAGATCCTACTTCTGGCTATATCTTTAAAATCTACCCAAAAATCAACTCCTTCTTACCACCTCCACTGCTACTACCCTAATCCAGTACACTGTCATTTCTTGCCCATTTTATTGCAATGACTTCTTAACTGGTCTCTGACTCCACTTTGCCCACTTTCCATCTATTCTCAGCACAGCAGAGTGATCCTGGAAATGTAACGTAATTAACGTAACATACTGTAACCTGATGTACCATAATGTAATGTAATTTAATGTAATGTAATGTAACTTAATGTAACTCAGAACATGGATTCCACTTGTTTGAAACCTTCCAAAGGGCTTCCATTTTACTCAAAATAAAAGCCCAAATCCTCAAAATGTCTTACAGGATTCTCTCGTTTATTCTACTCCAGCATCCCAGTCTTCTTGCTATCCCAACGTCAGGCTTGCTCTCATCTCAAGTGTTTGCACTCCGTCTTCTCTCTGTCCAGAACAATCGTTCACCCAGATATTTGCATAGTTAGCTTCTTCAGGTTTGTTTGTTTGTTTGTTTTTTTAAAGATTTTATTTTTTCCTTTTTCTCCCCAAAGCCCCCCGGTACATAGTTGTGTATTCTTCGTTGTGGGTTCTTCTAGTTGTGGCATGTGGGATGCTGCCTCAGTGTGGTCTGATGAGCAGTGCCATGTCCGCACCCAGGATTCGAACTAACGAAACACTGGGCCGCCTGCAGCGGAGCGCGCGAACTTAACCACTCGGCCACGGGGCCAGCCCCCACCTTCTTTAGGTTTTTACTAAAATGTCACCTTCTACGTGAAGATTCCCTGGCCACTCTAATTACACGCTCCACACACACACACTCTCTCTCTTTCCATCCCCCTTTCTTCGTATTTCTTCTTAGTATTTTCACCATCTCTCAGTTTTGGTTTGTTGTGAAACCTGAAACCAAATAAAGTTTTTCCATTCATTCAATTTCAGGTAATACATCCACTTCAGCATCTCAGTGAGGAAGATGTAAGTTTGATTACTTTAAATATAGCTTTTGTTAGTTCTTGGGTGATTCACAGTCCCTAGTCACAACTCAAGAACATTCTCCTGGGTTTACTCCATGATTGCACAATATTCCTATTTTCTTTGTAAAGTCTTGGTTATAAACTTACACTCTCATTTAACATAGTTTATCCTGTTTCAATCAGGGAGCATTTCTTTTTCATTTAATTTCTCTGGTAGAAACTATTGAGAGAATCACCAGGGCACCAGATTACATTGAGGTATATTCCTTTCTTAGAAAAATTCATTTATGGAAAGGCAAACAGAGCTAATTAATTTCATTCATGGTGCCCAGGCATGATATTGCTGTAATGAGAAACGGTAATGAGGGAAAAATGCTTTCTTTGAAAAGAGAGGCAAAGATGACTTATTGCTAGAAAAGGGAAAGTTTGAAAGCAAGAAAATGAGTTTTTAAATGTCTATATATGACATTGGGGATTGCTTATAAAAGCCTTAGGTCAACAGATGTTGCGTTTATAAAAGTGGGCACCCCAACTTGATCCTCCTATGAAGAAAAGCCTCCACAGTAATTTTTCAGTCAGAAAATACATTTTAATTGAATGATTCCCCAAGGATTCCTTTAAAATTCCAGAGTTAGAGGAAATACAGTTTTATTTATTTATTGGTCACAGTCCCAAATTTTGTACTTTAAAGTTTCATGGAGAAATTCATTTGGAAGTATGTCTCAAAGTGAATTGAAATTGATTCCTCAAAGGATAACTAAATATAGAATGATTGCTTTTTAGATAAATTAAAGTATTTCCTCCACTTCTATTATTGTTTAGCTTGAATTAAAAAATTTTCAATTTATATAGGCATGGTTCTGATGATGAGAACTGAGTGCACTGTTTGCTTTTAAAATCAAATCTTTCATTTATTCATTCAAAAGCATTTAGCAAGTGCCATTTGGGAGCCTGGTACTCTACTCGGTGCAGGGAAAGTTTTCTGGAGAAAATGATGCCAAAATTGAATAGGCAAAAATAAACATTTATTGGGGCCAGCCTGGTGGCACAGCGGTTAAGTTTACACATTCTGCTTTGGCAGCCTGGGGTTCGCTGGTTCGGATCCCAGGTGCGGACCTATGCACTGCTTGTCAAGCCATGCTGTGGCAGGAGTCCCACATATAAAGAGAGGAAGATGGAAACAGATGTTAGCTCAGGGCCAGTCTTCCTCAATAAATAAATAAATAAATACATAAATGTTTGTTTTATTTTAAATGTTTAAGCTGTTGCCTTCCCCTGCAGGCCCAATTTTCTATATTCTACTTTGTAATTCTGAGGTTAACAATGGTTTTTTTTTTTTTGACAAGTGGCTCTGAATCAGGCACTGAGAGTTGCGTATCCTGGAGAGAGACTGGGAGGCCAGAGAAGGAAGGGAATTGCTCCTTCTGTTTACTTCCTGGTTATTTTAGCATCTCAACAGCAACACTTCTCCCTGCAGTGCCACTGACCTTCAGCAACAGTGGCTGTTTTAGGTTTGTGGTTTTCCACACAGCTAGAACCAGGCTTATCATGTCCTCACAAAGACACCAGCACCAGCTGGCTGGTGCCCCTTTCTGAGTCCTGAGTTTGGCTTTAAGCTCTCATAATTCCTTCTACTGCCGTCTGCCGCTTCTTCCCTACTCTGCTTCTCAGAGTTGTTACCTCTGTGATCCTCCAGTGTCCCCTTTTTGCCCTTTCAGTTTTCTAATACATGATTAATACCTCTTATATTAAACTTTCTGTGTTAAATAACCGATAGAGTTTCTACCCCCTGGCTGGACCTTAACTGATACAGAAACTGATGTATCTCCAACAATTTTTCAAGTTATTACATTTCTCAAGTTTCTCTTGATATAATAACCTCTGGCAATGTCTGTGATATAGATAGATAGGTAGATAGATAATCTACAGACTCAGTAGTTTTACAAATGCAGAAAATAGAAGAATTAAGAATTAGGATGTTTCAACTCTTTTCCCTAAAAATGGGATGGCCAGTAATATGATGAGAAACTGAAGTTTATTTTGTTCTTTTTTATAAGCTGTACTCAAAGAATAATGGACAAAATTTGATTAGTTGGTGTGGCAAACCTACACTATAATTATGTACAAAGGACACTACCAGATATATAAAACTGTAGTGCTTGCTTCAGGTATACACGCATCCTAGGTAATTAAAAATGAGCACACCTTGGGTGACGTAGGGAGGTGAAACCATTGGCTGCTACACTTTGAGTAGAATGAGTTTAATTTAATTCTAATCAATTCAAATTACAAGTTAAAATGGTTTAAGTGCTCAACTGTTTCAAATTTCTATGAAAACACATTCCTATTATTTATAAAGCCCAAACATATTCTATATAACTACTGGCATTTTTTCTCAGCTATATTGCTCAGAGTCTCTCCATTTTTTATATACCTATTTGAAATTTTGGTTTTACTCTAAAATAAAGTGAGAAAAGTCGACAGAAACTAATTCAGTTTGAATATTGAGATCAGAAATTCTTGTTTATTGTGATCTGTAGCCTTACAAAGCATTTGAAATGGTGGTTTGTAGAGTACAGAATATTTTTTAAGCTTTTCTATACAGAAGTTTTATAGAATGTAAATCCTCTAATCCAGTCCATAGATGGCTGAATTTTTTGAAACCTTTTTATAAAGACTGCTAGACATATCATTTCAAATATAAGACAGTTATAATGATACTACTCATTTCCTAATGAATTCTTTGAACTTTTAAATTCAATCCATCTTTTCATTATGTTTAAGAAATCAAATGTTTTTCATTACATAAAATAATTCTTTTTTGCTCTTTAAATATTTTTGTTGCTGTCATTTAGGTGTTTTGTTTTTTAAAATCCATTTTTTGTTCTTTAATCCAGAATTTGAGTGGCCTATAATTTAGAAATATCTCTGTCAGTATCTGCCACATTAAATAGTTCAAAGAATTGAGATATTCTTAAAATGACCTCATCATCATGCCTCAAATTCTGAAGAATGAATACTGGATAATTTTAGGTACAGAGGCAGAAAGATTTTCTTTAAGGATATGACATAAAAATTTTAAAACTATACCTTATCTGGCTACTTTTCCAGAAAAAACTTGCAAAATAATTAAAATAGCATTTTAAAATCACTTATGATATCATATTCATATTCATATTTAATCCAAATTCCAGAAGGAGAGACAAAATATATAGATAAAAGGTTACATGTGGGGAGATAAGGACTGATAATTTTCCAAATGTGATGAAAAACATGAAGCCACAGACAGAGAAAGTACACAAGAGTAATGTACACAAATCTCATGCACGAGCATAGATTTAAAAAAATCCCAGACAGGACTGAACTGAATATAGTTTATGTAGAAGGTCATGATAATCATGTTGAATCTATTTCAGAGATGCAAAGGTGGTTTTACATTAGAAACTCTACGTAATTCCCAGCATTAACAGATTAAAGAGGGAAAAATGCACTCAATAAGTGCAGAAAAACTATTTTACAGAGTTTGGCATCTCTTCACGATAAATTTTCTTAGAAATAGGAAGGTATGTTCTAAACCTAGTAAAGAGTATCTTTCCAAACTAGTAGCAAAGAACAATCTTAATGACAATATATATAAAAGATCCCTGTAAATTTACAAAAAAAAGACAATCAATAGAAAAATGGGCAAAAATACCTAACCAAGCATTTCACAGAAGAGGAAACAATGTTTGCTACAACACGGAAAAATTGTCATTGACATTAGAAATCAGGGATATGCAAATTAAGATCATAATGACATGCCATTTTACAGCCTATATTATACTGGAAAAAATAAGAAATCTGACAGTATCAAGTGTAGATTAAGGTGTGAAGCATGGAAACTCTTACATATTGCTGGTTAATAACTGAAAAAAAAATACTTTTTGAGTTGAATATGTGTGCAACTTATGACCAGGAAATTCTCCTTCTAAATATATGCCTTAGATGAACTCTCGCACATGTGCACTTATAGGAATATTCATAGCAGCAATGCAATAAAAAACCAGACAAAAATGCCTATCCATGAAGAAAAGAAACGATAAATAAGTTGTGGTATAGTCATATTTTTAGAAAGCTTGAGAACAAGCAAAGTGAAATGACATAATGTTTTAGAGATACAAACAAATGTAGGAAATGTTAAACAAAATTCAGGAGTGCTGTTACCGCTGTGATGGAATCAGGCAGAGTTAGGTCAGAGCCTACAGGGGGCTGTGAGCACGGGCAAGGTTCTAGTTCACAAGGGTACGGTGGTGGGTTCACAGGGATACGTTTTGGTATGCTTTGTAACTTAAACATATATTCCACATATTATTTTATATATTTTCAAATTCGATATAATAAAATTTCAAGTCTCTTTAATTTTGTTTTTTCTTAAATTCAAGCTTTAACTCACTATTTACTTTGTAGCTATTATTTGATAGTCTTCTTAATTCAGCTGCAGAGAAAGCTTATAACTTACAACGTCTGTAAAGAATCTATTTGAATTTGCTAATCATGCATTAATGCAAAATGGAATGCACACTACAATTCCAATTTTGTAAATAGAAATACCTCTACATAGACACATATAAACAGCATATTTTATGTCATAGTTACAGTAAAATTTCAAACCTCATTTCTTGGATCTCCCTCCTGCTTGAATTGCAGATCAGGAAACTGGGCCTTTCTTGGGGTCCTCCTCCCCAGTTACCCCTTTTAGGAGTCCGTTTGTGGCGGGGGAGGGGGTAGTGGGAGGGGAGCGGGGAGGAAGGGCGGGGTGGGGGGTGTGGTGAAGACAAGGGGAATCTCCCATGTAACAGGAGATGCTGCTTCCATGACCACTGTAATCCCTGTCTTCCTTTTCTGCTGCCCATTGTCACCTTGTTGTCACTGGGTTGTCACCCATGCTGCTGCCTGCCTCCTTTGAATTCCTGAACTCTAAACCGCACACAGACCACTTCCCAGTCTGCTGGTTAGCCTCCTCTTGGTGGAGCAATTTTCTCTTGCTGGCTTGCAGAAAAGCTTTCTTATTTTGCTTCTTATGACTGGTCTTTTGATGAAGGTTTCTATTAGCAGATGTGTTGGGGGCTCTAAGTGACACTTTCTTTTATGCCACAGTCCTCTTTTCCAGGGCAGGAATGGGTGGAGGGAGGGAGTGAGGAAGCTGGAAGCTGGGGTTAGATCAGGGGGATGGTCGCCTATGGTCTCACACTTTTCTGGATCCACCCATCCCATCTCCTTTGGGCTCTGCTGCTCAATCTGCTTCATTCTCCAGTATTCTTCTCATTCTCGGTGATTTGCTTTTGGGGGCTTCATTATTTCCTCCACCAGTTCAGTACCAATAGGGACTCTTCGTTCATTGGTTAGAGCTATACATACCTGAAATATAAACCTACCACACAGCTTCTAGGCCCCATGACAATCACTGAATCTGTTTTAGTGTCCTTGACCATCCTATGACATTGGGACATTCCTGATTATTCTGTGACAGTTAGGAGGCTATTCCACCCAGAGGGAACAGAGAATTTTTGATTGAGGTCATCCAAATCCACACATCAACCTAACAGTATCCCATCTCTGACCTGGCCCCAAATAATATTCATTTGGCCTCATAATAAGAAAACAAAGGAGGGGAGGAAGAGCATACCAAAAGATATTAACAACAGTTACATAAGGGGGTGAGAGTATGGATGACTTTTACTATCATCCATGATACACTTCTTTTAACTTTCTAATTTTTTTTAAATGAACATTTCTTAATTTTATATTGACAAAAAAAGCCATGAAAGAAACAATTTACAGAAAAGCTTTAGGAATCTATCATAGTCCCAGAACTTTGCCCAGCATCTTCTGGTGGTTACTGCTGTTAGAAACATAAGATAATTCCTTTTGTTTAGAATTTTTCATGATCACAAAGACATCCATAAGTAGATATTTCTACTTCAAATCTCATTTGGGATATTTGCATTGCTTCTCAAGCAAGTAAATTTCCGTTCTCTTCATTAGGCTTCCACATTCTAAGATTTTTTTTTTACTATTGTCATCTTCTCTCCACATCTGTCTCGTTACCACATCATGCAAAATGAATCATCTAACAGTAATCACCGAGGTGTCAATATATAGCTACAGAATGGAATTTAATCCTCTGTCCTCCATTTGACATTGTTTCTAGAGGCCTCTCATCAGAGCAAATTCTCTTATTTTCTTATTAAAAGTTTTTACCATCAGAGAAACAACAGCTAGTCCCACACATATGACTAATGAAAGCCAGACATTTGATTAAAAGTAAATAACATTAGAAATGTGAAGTTCCATAATTATACTACTCCCCCTGTGGCACCTTACCAAATAACTGACTACTATCAAATACAGGGTTCTAGGTTAAATGCAAAAAAAAAAAAAAAAAAAGAAAAGAAAAATTAGAGAGACTTATTTTGTGACTAGCATGGAATACTGGGAGTTCAAAAGCAAAAAATGCTTCTGCTCAGATGATGATTTCTTAGACATCACAAAGCATTGTTAAAATACATGTATTTTAAATTTACTTTACTTAAGTCTATTTTCAAAAAATAAACACACTCTATTTATCTTTGTTGATCCAAATATTTACAGCAAAATATTGATTCAGAAACTATCCATATAAAAGGCTTGCAAGATGATATACTTGACAGAATTGAAAGTCACTGAGACATATATTATATAACATAGATCGCTTGCATGAAATTCTCTCAAAAAGCCTATGAGATAGATGGGATTGATATCCTTATTTTATTGAAAAGGGAGCTGAAGCTAGAGCATGAGCTGCAGACCCAAAGTGCCCAGCTAACGAGGGATGGAGTTGAGAGGCAAACCTCAGTTGTCTGAATCCACTGTCTATGTTCTAGGACAAGCTACATCTCTTCATGGAAGATGGGTAGATCCTGGCTTCTCAACAACTAATTTTAAAACAACCAGTATAAACTAGTTTTGCCACTGTTACTCACCACCCTTACCAATCTCTCTACTTACATGAATAAATATACCTCCTTTAAAAACACCAGAGGTTCATTAGACTATGTACTGGGCCCTCTTGCCCTAACATCTGTGCTGAGGCCACCTTGCAAGTTGCCCCCTAACAAGGTTGGGTGCATCCAAAGCAAAGCAAGCTTGGCAATGCAAAGTAGCAGGCAGAGGGAGGCTCTGAAGTTCATTTTTCTGGACCTCTCTCAGTTTGTAACTTATGTGGACTCTGCAAGTCTATAGACTGGCTATGAGGCCGCTATTGGGGTCATGGCTGGTGAGGTTCCTTTTACACAGACACCAGGGACAGACTGCCAAGCCTGGTGTTGGAGAGAAGACAGGGCAGAGACTGATGCATGAACACGCAACGATAGCTGAGCGGTGGCAATGCTAGCAAGAGGGAGATGGCCGTGGACCCAGGAAGTATTGCCTGAGCCCAAAGAACTGACTATGGGTTCAGAACCACAGATTTAACACAGGAGGCAGTATCAGCTGCAGACATCAGCCCAGAGCCCAGCACGTGCTCCCAGCCCACTTCTGAAAACCAGCTTGAGGCCAGGGAGTCCCTTTCCCTCATGTCAGAAAGACATGTAGCTCCTTTGCACATACTCAAATTCCATTTTAAGGAGAGAAGGAGGGGAGATGCGAGGATACATGAGACACAGGGAATTTTTATGCAAGGAAGATGAACACAACCCAAAGGGACCATGTAACTTTTAAGATCAAACTAAACTTTTAATCACAGAAGAATAAAAGTCAGTTTTTACCCTCAATAAACAACTGATAGAGGCAGAGATAATGACCAGATTAGTTATGGCCAAAGTAAAACAAGTTAATTTTCTTTGCACATTCAAGATGTAGTGTGAATTATACTCTGTCACCTGTGTACAATGGCATTCCCTGAGAGTCACTTTTTTCCAAGTCCTGTACATGCATTATCTCACTGAATTCTCATACAAGCCCTGTGAGGGAGGAATCACAATCTCCATTTTATAGAAAAGGAAAATGAGGCTGAGAGAGGTTAAGTAATTTGCACAATGTTACAGAGCTAGCAACATAGCTGAGAGAGAAAAGCTGATTACTCACATGTTTTAATTTAAAAATAG
The DNA here is from genome assembly GCF_021613505.1 of Equus quagga. Classification (NCBI taxonomy): domain Eukaryota; kingdom Metazoa; phylum Chordata; class Mammalia; order Perissodactyla; family Equidae; genus Equus; species Equus quagga. The sequence goes on along the minus strand of NC_060284.1, from coordinate 8,056,209 downwards.
TTAAAATACATTTTAGATGAACTGGATTTTTGAAATTTGAAGATGTTCAAGTGGAAGACTTCTGAATAAAGAAAGCTGAGTCTGCTTGTAAAGGGGTATTTGCTTTCTAATTTTCATCTGAGATTTTGATCTTCAGGTAAATTTTACAGAAAACTTAAGCCTGAAAGGAGCAGTCAGAATTCTGCCAACTGTGCTGGCAGTGAGGTTGGAATACGAGTTCACTCAAAAGACACTTTCAATACAATTAGAAATAAAAGGCCATGGCCACTCCTCTCGGGCTGCATGACTAAGCAGCTTCCAAAGTAGAAGTCTTCAAGGTGTGGACTCTGACTTAATCAAGTCATGGCTGAATTCCTGTTCAACCACATAAAAACTATGCAAATCGGCGAGCACTTTGAGCTAATTTTCAGTTCACATGGCAACATGTCAAATCAGGATTAAATGAGATAACATATGTAACACATTGAACATGGTGCCTGCCACACAGTTGGTGCTCAAAACTCTCAATTTGCATGAATCTTTTTTTTTTTTTAGTGAATCTTAATATTATTTAGTTCTCTGTGGTTTACTATATAGCCAATCACTTTAATTTCCAAATCTTATTTTGTTTTTATATTTAGCAAATGCAAATGTGCACCTGATGATGTACTACCTGGGGTTATAAAGACAGAACAAAAGAAATAATCTCCTGCGGTGTAATTATCAAGTTTAGAAAATGCGTTTGCTTACCAGCTCACTGAACTCATTATTGCCTAGGTCAAGTCTTTCCAACTGGGCCAGTTTGTGCATCGACCTATAACAGATGGAGAAAAATAATATTGTGAGGCAGTGTATGACACATTGTTCCAGAAGACATTCCACCCACCCCCGTCAGCTTTACCTGGGCGTATAATGCAGAGAAATGAGGGTGTTTTTCATCAAGAATTAAACTGCAAATATACAGTAATGTATGCACACTGCCACCTGAACACCTGTAGTAGCTTACCATGTTCCCAAATGCCAGTCTATGGTTGGAGTACAAGGCTGGCTGCTTAATGAAAACCTGGGAAGCTTGTTAAATATCTATACCAGAAGGAGGTGCAGGGTGGGGCTTCAAATCTATATTTTTAAGAATCACCTCAGGTTTGGGAACCAATGGATGAACCAAATTCTTAGTAAAGCATTCTAAAATCCCACAATATGGCCACAATGTCATCATCAATCTTATCATTTTCTACTTCGCTAAGTGAACTTCTGTTACTCATTGTCTCCTGGACATATTGGCTTGAGTGCTGCTGTAGCTCTGAACAGCTGTAAACCCTTGGAGAAGAGTTAGAGGTAACCTAGCCCATCCCATGTGCCATCTGCATTTATCAAGCCATTCTTAAGTATAACATACAACATAAGAAAAGACAGTGTTTTTCTGAGTTTCAAGTTTTTTATTTCCCCACTGACCAGAATGCTGTCCTCAAGTCTTGACTAAACAGAAATTTTGGAGGCATTATTGACTCAAATCTTAGAAATTTTAGTTCCTTCATCTTTAAAATGGTTGTAGTAATTCTCTTATAGGGCTATTATGAGCAGTAAATGAAATACTTCTGTAATCCAGACACTGTCAGGCACTCAGACATGCGAAAACATCTGTACTCTTTCTTTAACTCAGCAACTGTTATTGAAAGATTCTTATGTGTTAGACAATCTTCTGGAGTCTGGGGTATAGTATTGAATAAAAGTAACAAAAATTCCTGCTCAAAAGGACTTTACATTCCAGTAGGGAAGAGAATTACAATAAATAAAATAATTAAGTAAAATAAAATAATACACTAAAGGTTATAAGGACTATGGAGAAAACCTAAACAGAAGAGGAAGGTAGGAAGAATTCATATAACATGACTGCAATTTTTAATAGGGTGATCAGGAAAGGTGTTACCGAGAAGATGAAATTTGAGCCAAGGCTTAAAGGAAATGAAGGAGCATGCTAGTGCACAGATTCTAAAGCAAGGACATGTGGCTTGCTTGCAGACATCCTGGGTTACCAGTGTGGCTGAAGCAGAGTGAGGGAGAGGGGAGTAACACGATGATAATGGGGAGTTAGATAATATGGGTCTTATAGCCCAATGTAGAGACTTTGCCTTTGATTCTGAGCAAGATGGAGGGTCACTGAAAGGCTGTGATGAAGGGTACGACTGAAGTGACTTATTCTAAAAGGACATCTTTCATTGCAGGCTTGTAAACAGACTGAGGAGAACAACGGTAGAAACCAAGAGATCAGGCATGAGGCTAACGGAATAAGCCAAATGAGAAATGATGGGGGTTTGGAGCAGGGTGGTGGTAGTGGAGGTGGTGAGAAGTGGTTGGATTTTGGATGTATTTAAGATTAGAACTGAATGTTTTGTTGCTGAAGTGGCTGTGGGGAGGAGAAAGTGGAGTCAAATGTGACAAAGTGTGTTTTGGTCTGAGCAACTACAAGGATGAAGTTGCAACTGACTGATGGAGAAGACAGGGTGGGGCAGGGTGGGGTTGATCAGAGGTTTGATTTTAAATGTTCTCACCCCTGCCACCCCACCAAAGAGATAAATACCTGAGTTGATGGATGTGTTAATTAACGAGATGGAAAGAAGCCTTTCACAATGTATACATATATTAAATCATCACTATGTACACTTTAAGTATCCTACAATTTTATTTGTCAATTATACCTCTTACAGTTGACAGAAAAAAGAAATATTAAATTTGAAATTTCCATTTTAAAGTCAACTCAGATGTCAAGCAGGCAGTTATACACACAAGTCTGGAGTTCAGGGAAGAAGTCCACGCAAGAGAGAGAACTTGAGCATGGTCAGCATAGAGGTGGCAACAAGTTTCAAGAGTATGAAGTTATCAAGGGAGTGAGTGTAGATGAGAAGATAGTAAGTCTAAAAGAGCATGACGACAAGCCAAAGAACAAGCTGGAGAAGTGATTAGGGACATAGGCGGAAAACCAGAAGAGTGTGGAGTCCCAGAAGCCAAGTGAAAAGGTGTTTTAAGGTGAAGGAAATGACAAATTGTGACAAAAACTGCCGATAGATCTGAGAACTGACCACTTGATTTAACAACCTGGAGATTAGTGGTGACTTTGAGAAGATCAGCTTTCTGTTTTAAGCCTTTGCTAAAGCTCTTTTTTCCATTCAATATGACTTTACCTGTACATTTCTCAGTACTATTTATTCAATAACACAAATACATTGATTTCCTCATCTCTCTCCAGTTTTAGGGTTATCAGGTTACCCAATAGAGTAAATGCCATAGAAAATATATATGTAGGTTTCTAAGAGCACAGAGGAGATGTACTTTTTCAGCCTTGAGAAGTGGGAGGAAAAAACAGGAGGCCCTACTGTCGCTTTACTTTGGTTTCGAGTAGTTGCTCAGGCTACAGAATTAGAAGAGATGGATTCTTTGGGAGGAAATGTCAAAGGGGTGAGTTGAAAGATATCATGGCCCATTCAAGGAACTGCAGGTTAGTAAGAACAGTAAGAAATAAGGAAAATAGTAAGAAATAAGAAATAATCTGTAGGCTAGGGCCAGATCATCCACGTCAAGCCAAGGAGTTTGAGTTCGAAATCAATGGAACCTTTAAGATTTAGATAGCAAAAATATGTCAGATTTGTATTTTAGAAAGCGCACTTTGGCAGTTTGGAATGGTGTAGGAAATGGGGAGAGGATGTGCTAGCCAAGAAGCCAAAGAAAAGACTGTCCTGAAATCCATATGGGATATAATTGGGGCCAGAAATAAGACAATGGCAGTATGGATGATATGGTGGATATTATGAGAGATGCATTGGTGAAGACACAACTTGGTAATGATGATGACTGATTGGATGTGGGAGGGAAAGGAGAGGAAAGTATTAAAGATAGTTTCTGGATTGAGTAGCAGTGTAGGAATATTGGAATGGAATAAATCTAAGGTGAAGAGAGGTTGGATGGAGTGAATTCTATTTTAACTACTATAGTGACTTTGAGGTGGCTGTGAGAGACTCATACTAGGAGAAAATGTGTGTGTGTCTAGAGCTCAGGTAAAAGGTCTTGACTGGAAATAGAGATCTGAAAAATAAATAAGTGATGTTTCTTGTCTATTCCATCTGAAAATTCTCTCTCCTTTTTAACTCATACACCATTTAACTTCTTTCCATGATTTACTTGGCATTCACCACTTACTTTCTTGAATTGTTAGTTTTTCATATGTATATGCCTCCTTTCCCCAGACCTTAAAGTATGTTTCAAGGCTCCCAGAAGGGTTTGTGTGGTAGCACCACAGACCAAAGATGGTTATGAAACCTTGGTAAGAATTGTAAGGAGAACATCTGCCTTGTCTTTTGCCAAATCTATATGACTGAATAGATGCTTCTAGGGAAAGGGGTGTCAGTGGCTGGGCCCCATGAAGAGAGAATTAGATTTTCCTCTGAACCGGGGAATATTGGGGAGTGGCAGATTCTCTCAAACTTTGTTCCCAGCACATGCCCAACAAACAATGAACACCATAGCTTGGGGAGCCAAGAGGAAGGACCAAGTGACCAAACATGGCAAGTGAATGAGAAATGACCACAGGAGTAGCAGAGCCACTGGCATTTGACTTGTGTAGCCTTAGGCAAAAAAAATATTCTAGTGAGAATCACCATGAACTGAAGACCAGAAGACTTTCCACAATTTCCTGGATTCTATGAACTCTGCAGTTCTCACTAACCCCCCAAAAGGGTATCATATAAACCTGAAATAGATTTTTTTTCTAGCCATAGTGGTTGAAGACCAAGACAAAATTAATTTTGTTAAATAAAGAAATGAATGATATCTTGTACTTGAGTGTCCTTGAGCAAAGTTTACTAGTTATGTGATTTACCTTTTTTGTTGGCTAAATATATAATCCTTTGTGTGACACGGTTTTCAGACTCCCTAAACACCCTGATCACCTTTATCAATGCTTCTCTTCCAAATGGCCAGATCCAAATCTGGCACCCTTGTTTTTGTAAATAAAGCTTTACTGGAACACAGTCATGCCCATTTGTTAACATATTACCTATGGCTGTTTTCCACTGCAATGACAGAACTGAGCAATGAGACGGAGACCATATGGACCACAGAACCTGAAACATTTCCCATCTCTGAGGGCCATGGCGCACTCAGAATTGAACACTATTCTTTAGATGTGGGCTGACCAAGACAATGTATAAAGAAACCATTTCTTTTGTTTCTATTAGTGTAGTTTAACTTTGATTCTTTTTGGTGGAATAGATAATCTCTATGTCACCTCTAAGCCTTTTTCTTTTCCCATCCTGGTCTTAGGCTACTGCTTTTGAAACATTTGGTTCATAAATTCATAAATTGATATCTTAAATTTATAACACAGCTTCCTATCATTCCTTTGCCATTCATTTGAATGGACATTTTTCCTTTTGCTTGTTCCTGAACAACAACAAAAAAGGCTTTCCTATGAGGTTGTCTAAACTATTTCCTGAAGCTTATTTAAGTACTGTTAAAATATCAATCAAAATGTCAAAATATGTTGTCTTCTATTTTAATTTTATCACTTTTCATTTTTATGATCCTAGTTTCCATCAATGTTTAATTACTGTCACCAAATTTTCATTCCATCCTTAAAGTTTTACTTCTGTTTTGGGAATTATGGTTCCAATATGATTTCTTACATATCTTTAAAAAATTGTATTCTTATTTCTACTTTTTGAATATGCCATTCAATATCATTTCTTACATTTTACACCTTTCAAATTGACTGTCATTACTATAAGATTTTAGACAGTCTGGAATGCAGCCTATTGCTTTTCCTGTTCATGTGCTAGTGCTAAACTATAATCATTCTGCCAGATTGTCCAAAAAAAGTTCCTTTTAGATGAACCTATGTAAGAGGTTTTTAATTTCATCAGGATACAAACAAGTAAGACTTTGTCAGAAAAATAAAATAGAACTCATGGTATTTTTATGTTACTAGTGTTCTTTGTGAGCATTCATTCATTCACTTCTTATGGCTTCTTATGGCGGGCACTGTGTGGGCACTGGAGCTACAAAGATTTCTGGGAAGTAGGGTTTCTTAATTGTGGCACTATTGGCATGTTTGGACCTGTTAATTCTTTTTCATAGGGGCTTATTGTGTGCCTTGTAGGATGTTTAGCACATCCTACACAGTCTCTACCCGGAAAGACTTATTTTCTAAATGGAATGACTTTTAAATGAATAATTACTTCACAGGGTGATAAGCGCTAGGAGGAAAACATGTATAGATTGCCATAGGAGCACAGAAGAAGGAACACCTAACAGTTCAGTGATTACGGAAAACTTTAAGAAGAGGTGACATCTGAGCTGGGTTTTGGAGAACCTTTCAAATGAATCACATATATTTGCACATGTGACAAGAAACAATGAAAATACTAAAAAAGTACATCTGAAGCTGAGGTTTTTTCTGAGACTGTAGCTTAAATCCACAATGCTAACACATATCTTTAAAGGATGTAAAAGTGAAGAAACTCTAAAAATTCCCATTAGAGTTTATTGCTCTACCCTCATGGTTGGATAAGGGGACTTCTGGGATGCAGCTATCTTGTGCACTGCAGGATGTTTGTCAGCATGCAAGGCCTCTACCCACCAAATATCAGTAGCACTCTGCAGTTTTCACAACCAAAATGTCTCCAGACATTGTCAAATGTCTCCTGGGTTGGGGTTGGGGACAAAATTGCCTCTAGTTGAGATCTACTGTGCTAGAGGAATACTTCAGGCCTTTATCTCCTCTCTTTACTGTCTAGTTGGAGGGTGAGCATCTTATTCCATTTGTTTACCTCCTCACTCTATTTGGCGGGTTCCCATGTGGCCTGTCCTTACGCAATTTGAGCCAGCCTGCTTGAGGGATGCGCTCACTTGCCTCTGCTCCTCACTCTTTACAGTAAACGCATGTGGGTCTGAGGCCCATCTCTCTGTCCCTACATGGGAATCCAACTAGTGTGAATTCCCCTTACAAATGGCTAGCCTTTAAGCTATGATCACCACCAGAGGTCAGGGAGCCGATATCAGGACTTGGGCACAAGTTTGGGCCACATTCTTCATCAGTAATGCTGGTAATTTGATCTTCATCTTGCTGATTATTTAGATTCATTTGTAAGTTCACCTAGTTATACAAAGGAACAAGTTCTAATGAAATTTGCTTGTATTTAATGATGTTTACCAACTTATGGTTATATTCACATGTAAAAATTGTAGAAATGTGTAAAATTTCTATGATTGTTACTTTTATCCTTGCTGTTTCTCCTCCTATAATGTTCTTTCCGTAAATCTTCTCGGAGCTGGCTCCTTTTCCTCAACTCAGCTCTTATGTCTCCTCTTCATATCCCCACTGCCCAAAACAAAGTCTCGTTCCCATCTTCACTTCATATATTACTGTTTCATTCTCTTCTTAATACTTACCATTGAAATATTTAATTTAATATTTTTATTTATTTCATTAAATATTTGACACTGAAAAATTAAAATATATTTTGTTTGTTTGCTAATTATTTCTCCCCTACTAGACTGATGCTTCATGAGAGCAAGTAACTTGTCAATCTTATAAATAGCTTCTCAATCAGTGCTTGTTTAACGAAGATATTCATACGTGCATGAATGAATGATTCTTTACCAATGAGAAGTGTGAATTCTAGAATATTTACAAAGACAAACTTCTCAATTTTTATCAGGCATCTACAATTAATTAACAGTTGCCAAGGAAGCAGCTACAATTAATTAACAGCTGCCAAGGAGATGTCCTGATAGGCCTGTTTTAATGAATACTGTAATGAACATACATTAGCTTACTTATTGTGGACTGTGCGTGACGATAAAGGCAGATAAGGCTGAGGCTCGCCAGTCCCTGGATATCTAAATCTTGTGTTAAGTTGACTTCCTGACATTTCCAATAATAGGTTTTTAAAAAATTCAAATAACAAAAGAAATATTAGGTGAAATATTTAGGTAAATTTTTTACTTCTTCGGATATCTGAAATATAGCAACAAAACTATGAATGTAGAGTCGTTAAGGGCATATTCAGACCACCTGGGTGTGAATCCCAATTCTACCACTCACTAGCCGTTTGACATTAAACCAGTTAAAGAACATCTTTGCACCCCAGTTTTCTCATCTGTAACATGGGGATGATAATAAGAATCCTTACATCATAGAGTTATTTGGATGATTAAAACAGCCAATACAGGGAAAGCACATAAATGGTGCCTGACAAATGGTAAGTGCTCTTTAAGAGTTAGCTGTTAAAATACCTAGAGACAGATTTCAGAGTTGGAAATAACTTAAGAGGTTATCTAGGCCAGAGTTTCCTAAAGTTTTCCGAAGGACTTACAGGTGTTGCATGATTTAAAAAAAATTCAGATGGCCAGTAGATTTTGGAAAATCTTGCTTAAAAAAATGTTAAATAGGTTTCTTCTTGGCAGGACTTCTCAGATAAAATACACAAATGTTCATTGTGATTCTCTAACAGATGGAAATAGTTTAGACTATTTCCTGTTTATGTAACTAAAAACATTTTGCTTTTCTTCCTTATAGGACATTTCTTAGACTAGGAGAACACTCTGAAGAACTTTTCGCAGGTGACGAAATGGAGTTCTTGTCCCCCCCAGTCCATGGAAGCATGGATGTACTTAGGCCATGAAAGCAAAGGTCTGAGTGTAGCTAAGTATTCTATTACGAGTATTTACATTAGATCAGATCATCCTCATTTGTCTGCTCGAAACTCTGGCCTGCCAGGCTCTGCACCTCAGTTCCCAATACTCACTTCAGCCTCTGCTTGCATTTATGACTGCTTTGGATGTGGTTCCCTGGCTCGACTTTTACATTCCCCTTTAAGACCACATTGATCTTGCCATTTGGCCTCACGCACTGCAACCTCAGTAAAGGGAATTGCTTGCTTCTTACTAGTGGAGAATTGGTGACTTGCTCAAGGTCACACAGAAAGTCAGTGACAAGGCTGACATAAGATCATCTCTTTTCCCAGCACTGGCTAATCATCTAAATCTGGCCTGAATGGTTTCGCTTGACCATTGCTTAAATATGGAAGGAATTCATGACAAGTATCTGCTCTATAGCTCACTATAGACTATGCCAGAGGCCAGTACACTTTCTGTAAAGGGATAGATAGAAAGTGTTTAGGGCTCTGTGGTCCACACGATCTCTGTCTCAACTACTCAATTCTGCCACTGTAGTGCAAAAGTAGCCATAGATGATATGCTAACAAATAGACATGGCTGTGTTCCAATAAACCTTTATTTACAAAAACAGTGGACCATAAGCCATAGTTTTCCAATCCCTGGTCTACATCAGTCCCTAAAATCTTACATCTAGATGGCTCTATGGGTTTATGATATAAACCTGGCCCCCAAGAATATTTAAGTTTTCAAACACTTGAATGCAGATATGACAGATAAATTAAGGACTGAGAATATTTATTATTAGGTGATTGCCACTAGATTATTTATATTTATGTACTATCTGAAATTCTCATTTCTTAGGGTATATGTTACTGGAATCCAGGTACATTTGTTCTTAATACTGTCATTTGATTGTATTTATGAAAATTAAGTCCTTCCTAGCATGCCATTACTTTATGGCATTTATCCAATTACAAATCTAGAAAAAGGTTCCAGTTGGAGCAATGACAGAAAAATAATGCAATATCTTGGTGCATCTGTCACTTTGACAAAATTATACAATCTGTGATTTTCTTTCATCATATGCAGAAGTTTTATTTATTTAAATGGACAGTTACCTCTACAGCCACACGAAGTTGGCAGCACTGTTGCTTCTCCATAAATTCCCAGTGCAGTAACTTGGGTTTGCTGACTCTTGCAGGATTCTGCAAATTTTTGGCATGGGCTTATGCATCCCAGCTTTTAACTTGTCTTTCAAACGTGCTCAAACACTCTCTCATTAGTGCTATTCATGGCACAAGGAGAGGAAAACTCCCCTCAGTTGTTACCATCTGATGTTTCTCTCTTACTGAAACTTAGAGAAAGAACAAACTATTTTTTCACTTTACTTAACTGTGTCCTATGTTCAATGGATATTTGCATTTTATAATTTAGACCTACCAATTTTACCACATTATCATGTTCTTCCTTTGCTTATAGTCTGTGTTCAAATGAATCTTTTATTATAAATTTTTTGAAATAAATCATTCCTTACAACCCAGGTACTAAAGACAAGAAAGCCCAGGAATTGACATTACTTAAAAATGCAGCAACTGGCATACCTCATTTCGAAGAAACATAAACTTATTACCTTTAAAAACCAGGAAAAATTAAAAATCTAGTGTCCAATGACAGATATAACGTAATTTCTATGATCAAATGTTTTATACAAACATTCTCCCTTGATTATTACTATATCTTAAACCAATGTCACAGCTACGATATTTATGTACTCTCCATCATTTCAATTCAATTTCCCCTAGGAACAACAACACCAAAAAGCTAAACTGACTTCTTGGCATCTTCCAGAAAGATATGTAACCAAACTAAACACCTATTATTTCATCAAAGAATATTGAAAGACAATTTTTTAGATCAGTTTGTTGATGCTTCTCAATTAAGATGTTCCTCCTTGTAGTCTTTAAACTAGAATAAACATTTAAAATATATAACTTACATCAAGCTGTCATATATTTTGAGTATTTCCTTAGGAAATATTTTTTCCTTTTAAATATTCAACATTTAAAAGTTTAAGCTGATTTTGTGATGTCTTATGGGAAAAATTTTCTTTCCTATAATTACTTATCTTTAATTTCACATAAAATGTGAAAAACAGATTCTTTACGAAGAAACAAATTCACAAATAACCTTTCAAGAGTATCTTTAGTTTATATAGTAAGGTATAGTCATTAAATGACATAGATTAAAGTGTAAAATTGAACCTTAAGAACAGTAACTGGTTAAAAGACAAATTATGCTCTACTCCTTCTAATGAAAGGTTTAATTATATTGAGGAGAAGCCTGAATTTCATCTCTCTCTCTAGTCTTCTTGGGTTTAAAACCAGAACCAATTGTTCATTCACTCTATACATGAATTTCCCACTGGCCCCAAATTATTGTGCATTCCTAACTCACAATGATGTGGCAAAGATATAACAGTACTTTGAAGACTTTTTGAGCTTTTTGTGGGGGAAAAGGTGCCACATAAGCATGAACTACGACAATTATCTCTGCGGATGGCTACACTGCAGAAACGGAAGCTCCTAGCTTGCACTGCAGCAGCCCAATCAAAAGGTTATAAGAAACATAATATAAGAAAAATAATCAGATGCTCATTTTCACTGGACTATTGCAACTTCTATTCTATCCTCATGAAGAGATTCTGAATACTACTGAAAAAAATACTTAGGCAGAATTAAGCCATTCTGTAATTCCTGGAGATAACCGAGCAGGAGACAGCAACAACATGTCCCTTTCCTAAGAAATTCCTTTAACAGATATGCTCACATTCACACCACAGGCTCATTACTGCCCAGCTATACTTGATACAAAAACTTATTACTTGTTACACTGAGCTTTCTAAATATTAATTCATGCACTTTTGAGTAGATCTAGCCTCAGATTGTTGATACTCTAACTGGTGTGTAATACAGATGCAGCTCTGTGACTAAGATGTCAGAGAATTTGAACTTTAGAGGATAAAGGCCTTTGAAAGGAATCTGCCAGGGTAGCCATGGCTAGTTTTCCAGGGAACTGTCATTTCCTCCCCTTTTCTTCCTCAGCAGGAGTACCTTCCCTGCATCAGAGACTAGAAATGCTGAACAGTCACTAGGCAAACCTCCTTTGCAGCTAGGACTTGAGCATATAATTCAGTTCTGGCCTCTAGAACAAGAAGAGGAATCTGCTGGGGGAGATTCTGAGAAAGATTTTCCTCTCTGATTAAAAAGAGAGAGGGAGGCATGAGAATCTATTTCCACGTTCTCCTTTCTTCCTCTTTTTTCCCTGGTTGTAGAAGAATGTGATGTGTGGAGTTGCAGCAGACACTGTGCAATCATGAGGTAACAAGTCCAAGGATGAAAGCCCACATGCTGGGGATAGCAGTATAGACAAATAGAAAAAAAACCCAGGCTTTTGATAAAATCATTAAGCTATTGAACCATTAACTCTGGAACTGCTTACCTTGAGACTTTGTAATGAGCAACAATGTACCTACTATTTAAAAAGTTACCTTTACTCAGAATTCTATTTCTCATAGCAAAAACATACTTCCTAATATACTCATTCTACTGAGCTATTAGGTACCTATAAGAATGTCACATGGTTTGTTGGTGGCAGACCTAAAGCAAAACTAGAGGTCTTTTAAGTACCAAAAGAGTCTGATACATTACACATTTATTAAATTCCTGATTTAATAATTTGGGTTATGGTAAATTTTAGGCAAAATTATAAAAGAAGTAAAAGACAAATAACTTTAACACTTTTGTTGTTGATTAGAACAAATTATTTTGATAATACTAAGCAAAGAAAAACATTTTACTACTTAATTAAATTAAGTACATGGGTGCTTTGGGGATCATAAGTGATAAAACACATTTTAAATAAGTTAAAAAGAAATAGGTTTTACCTAATGAGAAGGTAAAAATGAGGAGACAAAGGAATATGTTACAAATAAGGGAACAGGACAAATCCTCAGAAAAAGAACAAAGAGAAACAGAGACAAACTCTCTACCTGACAAAGAGTACAAACGAAGAGTCATAAGGATGCTCACAGATCTCGGGAGAAGAATGGATGAACTCAGTGAAAACTTCAAAAAAGAATCAGAAAATATAAAAAAGAACCAATCAGAAACGAAGAATACAATACTGGAAATGAAAAATTCACTTAATGGACTCAAAAGCAGAGTACATGATACAGAAGAACAGATCAGTCAGCAGGATGAAAGACTACAGGTAATCATCCAAGATGAACAGATAAAAGAAAAAAGAATTAAAAAGAAGGAGGACACTCTAAGGGACTCTGGGATAACATCAAGTGCACTAACTTCCGTATTATAGGTGTCCCAGAAGGAGAAGAGAGAAAGGGGCAGAGAATCTATTTGAAGAAATAATAGCTGAAAACTTCCTAATCTAGGAAGGAAACAGACATCCAGGTACAGGAAGCACAGAGAGCATCAAACAAGATGAATCCAAAGAGGCCCACACCAAGACACATTATAATTAAAATGTCAAGAATTAAAGAAAAAGAGAATCTTAAAAGCTGCAAGAGAAAGGCAACAAATTACATACAAAGGAAACCCCATAAGGCTATCAGCTGACTTCTAAGCAGAAACCTTACAGGCTAGAAGGGAGTGGCATGATATATTCAAAGTGCTGGAAGGAAAAAACCTATAGCTAAGAATACTCTACTCAGTAAGGTTATCATTCAGAATGGAAGGAGAGAGAAACAGTTTTCCAGACAAGCAAAAACTAAGGGAGCTTATAACCAATAAACAGGCCTTACAAGAAATGCTAAAGGGACTTATTTAAGTGGAAAAGAGAAGACCACAAATAGGAATAAGAAAACTACCCACAAAAGCCCCCAAGAAAAAACAATAAAATCACTGGTAAAGGCAAATGTACTGTAAAAGGAGCAGATCAACCACCTATGAAGCAAATATGAAGGTCAAATGACAAAAGTACTAAAATTTCCTATTTCCATGATAAGAGGGTAATGGATACACATGCACAAAAAAGAGGTTAAATATGAGATCAAAAAGAAAATGTGGGAGGAGGGGAGTAAAAGAGTAGAGCTTTTAGCAAGAGATCAAACTTAAGAGACCATCAACTTAATACAGATTGCTATATACATAGGTTATTATATATGAACCTCATGGCAATCACAAACCAGAAACCTAGAATAAATAAACAAAAAATTGAGAACCCAAAGGAAAGAAAGAGGAACCAGAAATAATACTAAAGAAAGCCATCAAACCACAATGGAAGAGAGTAAGAGAAGAAAAAAGGAACAGAGAATAACTACTGAAAACACTCAGAAAAAAAGTAACAAAATGGTAATAAGTACATACTTATCAATAGCTACTTTAAATGTTTTGATTGGACTAAATGCTCCAATCAAAAGACAGGGATTGGATAACAAAACAAGACCCATATATATGCTACATGCAAGAGACACACTTCAGACATAAAGAGACTGACAAATTGCAAGTGAAGGGATTGAAAAAGATACTCTATGCAAATGACAATTAAAAAAAAGCTGGATAGCAACACTTATCTAAGACAAAATAGACTTTAAAACAAAAACTGCAACATGACACAAAGAAGGGTGCTACATAATGATAAAGGGAGCAATACAAAAAGCGGGTATAACACTTGTAAATATTTATGCACCCAACACAGAAGCACCTAAATATATAAAGCAATTATTAACAGACATAAAAGGAGAAATAGACAGTAACAGTAGGGGCCTTTAACACTCCACTACACCAATGGATAGATCATCCAAACAGAAGATCAATAAGGAAACATTGGCCTTAAATAACACACTACACCACATAGACTTACAGAACATTCCATTCAAAAACCATAGAATACACATTCTTTTCAAATTCACATGGAACGTTCGCCAAGATAGATAACATATTAGGCCACAAAACAAGTCTCAATAAATTTAAGAACTTTAAAATAATACCAAAAATCTTTCCTGACCACAACAGTATGAAACTAGAAATCAACTACAGGGAGAAAATGGGAGAAGCCACAAATCTGTGGAGATTAAACAAAATGCTACTGAATAACAACTGGGTCAATGAGGAAATCAAAAACCAAACCACTTGGACATAAATGAAAATATGACAAGCCAAAATTTATGGGATACAGCAAAAGTGGTTCTGAGAGGGAAGTTTATAGTAATACTGGCCTACCACAACAAACAAGAAAAATCTCAAATAAACAATCTAATGGATTGTAATCTAAAGGAACTTGAAAAAGAAGAACAAAGGCCAAAATCAGTAGAAGGAAGGAAGTAATAAAAATATGAGCAGAAATAAATGAAATAGAGACTAAAAAAACAATAGAAAAAATCAATGAAGCTAAGAGCTGATTCTTTGAAAAGATAAACAAAATTGACAAACCATTAGCTAGACTCACCAAGAAAAAAAGAGAGAAGGCTCAAATAAATAAAATCAGAAACGGAAGAGGAGGGGCCAGCCCAGTGGCACAGCGGTTAAGTGCACATGTTCTGTTTCTAAGTGGTCCGGGGTTCGCCAGTTCAGATCCCGGGTGCGGACATGGCACCACTTGGCAAGCCATGCTGTGGTAGGCGTCCCACATATAAAGTAGAGGAAGATGGGCATGGATGTTAGCTCAGGGCCAGTCTTCCTCAGCAAAAAGAGGAGGATTGGCAGTAGTTAGCTCAGGGCTAATCTTCCTCAAAAAAAAAAAAAAGGTAATAATAATAAAATAAATTAAAAAAAAAGAAATGAAAGAGGAGAAATTACAATGGACACCTCAGAAATACTATGAAAAGCTATATGCCAACAAAATGGATAAACATAGAAGAAATGGATAAATTCTTAGAACCATACAACCTTCCAATACTGAGTCAAGAAGAAATAGAGAATTTGAATAGACCAATCACCAGTAAAGAAATGGAAACAGTAATAAAAAACCGCCCCCAAAATAAAAGTCCAGGACCAGATGGCTTCCCTGGTGAGTTCTGTCAAACATTAAAAGAAGACTTAATACCTATCCTTCTCAAACTCTTCTAAAAAATTTGAAGAGGACAGGAGGCTCCCTAACTCATTCTACAAGGCCAACGTTACCCTGATACACAAATCAGACAAGGTCAACACAGAAAAAGAAAATTACAGGCCAATATCACTGATGAACATTGACATAAACATCCTCAACAAAATACTAGCAAATTGAATACAACAATACATTAAAAAGATCGTATACTGTGATCAGGTGGGATTTATTCCAGGGAAGCAGGGATGGTTCAACATCCACAAATCCTTGACATGATACACCATATTAACAAACTGAAGAATAAAAATCTCATGATCATTTCAATAGATGCAGAGAAAGCATTCAACAAGCTACACCATCCATTTATGATAAAAAAAACTCTGAATAAAATGGGTATAGAAAGAAAACCTCTCAACATAATAAAGGCCATATATGACAAACCCACAGCTAACATCATATTCAATGGAGAAAAGCTGAAAGCTATCCCTCTAAGAACAGGAACCAGACAAGGACGTCCACTTTTGCCACTCTTATTTAACATAGTATTGGAAGTCCTAGCCAGAGTAATCATCCAAGTAAAAGAAATAAAAGGGATCTAAATTGGAAAGGAAAAAGTGAAGCTGTCACTATTTGCAGATGACATGATTTTATACATAGAAAACCATAAAGAATCCACCAAAAATTTTTGCAAATAATAAATGAATATAGTAAAGTTGTAGGATACAAAATCAACATACAAAAATCAGTTACATTTCTATACACTAACAATGAAGTAGCAGAAAGATAAATTAAAAATATAATTTCATTTACAATTGCAACAACAAAAAATAAGATATCTGCAGCCACTATGGAAAACAGTATGGAGATTTCTCAAAAAATTAAAAATAGAAATACCTTTTGACCCAGCCATCCCACTACTGGGTATCTATCCAAAGAACTTGAACTCAGCAATTCCAAAAGTCCCATGCACCCCTATGTTCATTGCAGCATTATTTACAATAGCCAAGACGTGGAAGCAACCTAAGTATCCATCAACTGATGACTGAATAAAGAAGATATGGTATATATATACAATGGAATACTACTCAGCCATAAAAAAGATAAAATCGTCCCATTCACAACAACATGGATGGACCTTGAAGGCATTATGTTAAGTGAAATAAGCCAGATAAAGATGAACTCTGTATGACTCCACTCATAGGTGGAAGTTAAACATAGAGACAAAGAGAATTGATTGGTGGTTACCAGGGGAAAGGGGGGTGGGGGGACACAAAGGGTGAAGTGGTGCACCTACAACATGACTAACAATAACATACAACTGAAATTTCGCAAGGTTGTAAACTATCATAATCTTAATAAAAAGTTAAAAAAAATAAGATATCTAGGAATAAATTTAACCAAAGAGGTGAAAGACCTGTACACTGAAAACTATAAAACATTGTTGAAAGAAGTTGAAGAAGACAAAGAAATGGTAAGATATTCCATGATCTTGGATTGGAAGAATTAACATAGTTAAAATGTCCCTACTTCCTAAAGCAATCTACAGATTCAATGCAATCTTTATCAAAGTTCCAACAACACTTTTCACAGAAATGGAATAAAGAATCCTAAAATTTATATGGAACAACAAAAGACTCTGAATAGCCAAAGGATTCCTGAGAAAAAAGAACAAAGCTGGAGGTATCACACTCCCTGATTTCAAAATATGCTACAAAGCTATAGTAATCAAAACAGCATGGTACTGGCACAAAAACAGATCACTGGAACAGCATTGAGAGCCCAGAAATAAACCCACACATCTATGGACAGCTAATTTTCAACAAGGGAGCCAAGAACATACAATAGAGAAAGGAAAGTCTCTTCAATAAATGGTGTCGGGGAAACTGGACAGCCACATGCAAAAGAATGAAAGTAGACCATTATCTTATACTATACACAAAAATCAACTCAAAATGGATTAAAGACTTGAATGCAAGACCTGAAACCTTGAAAGTTCTAGAAGAAAACATAGGTAGTATGCTCTTCAACATCGGTCTTAGCAGCGTATTTTCAAGAACCGTATCTGACCAGGTAAGGGAAGCAACAGAAAAAATAAACAAATGGGACTACATCAAACTAAAAAGCTTTTGCACAGCAAACGAAAATATCAACAAAATGAAAAGGCAACCTAACAACTGGGCGAAGATATTTGCAAACCTTATATCTGATAAGTGGTTAATATCCAAAATATATAAAGAACTCACAGATCTTAACAACAAAAAAAGTAACAACCCAATTAAAAAGTGGGAAAAAGATCTGAACAGACATTTCTCCAAAGAAGATATGCACATGACCAACAGACACATGAAAAGATGTTCAATATCACTAATCATCAAGGAAATGCAAAACAAAACTACAATGAGATATCACCTCACATCTGTCAGAATGGCTATAATTAACAATACAGGGAATAACAAGTGTTGGAGAGGATGTGGAGAGAAGGGAACTCTCATACACTGTTGATGGGAGTGCAAACTGGTGCAGCCACTATGGAAAACAGTATGGACATTCCTCAAAAAGTTAAGAATAAGATTACTGTACGATCTAGCTATTCCACTGCTGGGTATTTATCCAAAGAACATGAAAACACAAATTCATAAGGATATATGCACTGCTGTGTTCATTGCAGCATTATTCACAATAACTAAGACTTGGAAACAACCTAAGTGCCCACCAAGGGATGAAAGGACAAAGAAGATATGGTATACATACACAATGGAATACTAATCAGCCCTAAAAAGATGAAATCTTGCTATTTGTGCCAACATGGATGGACCTTGAGGGTATTATGCTAAGCGAAGTAAGTCGAAGCGAGAGAGTCAAATACCATGTGATTTCACTCATAAATAGAAGATAAAAACAGCAGCAACAACAACAAATGAACACACAGATACAGAGATTGGATTGGTGGTTACCAGAGGGGAAGGAGGTGGGGAGGAGGATAAAAGGTGTGTCTAGGCATATGTCTACGGTGATGGATGGTAATTAGTCTCTGGGATGGTGAGCATCATATAATATACACAGAAATCGAAATATAATGATGTACATCTGAATTTTATAGAACGTTATAAACCAATGTTACCTCATGAAAAAAATGAACTAAAAAAAAGAAAATATATAGGAAAGTATTTCCATAGTTTTATATGTTAATCATGAGGTTAAAAAACACATTTCTAAACACAAGTCAAATAGGGTACTGCTTATATTTTTTCTTTCCTGCATTTGACTTTCCAATAGTCTAGCTTTCCATTTTGACAATTTTGTTTTCATAAATTATTCTGTGGATTTTGGTATGATTTTTGATGTTTATAATTTCTGCTTTTTAAAAACCATGACTGATTCTATATATATCGTTTCTTTTATTTTTTACTACTTTGTAGTTTCAGAAATCAAGTAAAAATGTTAAAATTGTGTGTCTGTATTTCTCTTGTCTTTTATGTTTATTATACCTTCAAAGAAAATTACTCCACAAATCTTTCTCTCTCTGTTTGGTTTCCCCTTAAAATAATATTTGCATCAGACTCTAAAACTGACATTACTAGTATATTTTTTGATAGTTTCTATCAATACAAAGAAATATGATTAGATTTTTAAAAAAATACTTGATACGTTGTGTGCTTTTTAGATGAATATTTTCACTTAAAACAGCAATTTAAGATCAAATTTCACTTAAGATAACTTTGTGATCTGCTTTAACCAGGACTAATTTTTTTCACACTGATATAATTTGGCATAAAGATTATCATGCTAAAATACGATTATAGCAAGCAGCACTTAGAAGTTGCAAAATGAAATATAATAGGACAGCTATCTCAAATAGTGGATCGTACAATAGAAATAACAATGGGTTAGAAATCGACTGCAAATGAGACCATTGTGAAATGTGCCTCATAATGAAAACTCATTTCAAAGAACTGTGAAAGCCACTAAAGGCTAAGTGCATTATTTCTTATAGGTAATTATATTTTTATAAAGTAAATCTTGCTTGAATATAGTCATAAGTTCAGCCATTGCTTCTTAAAATACTCTCAAGAAAAACTATATTTCTGAACCAGAATTTGACTGAGAAAGATTAACTTTTCGTTAATGTGACAAAACGTTTAGCTAATTGCCCAAAGAGGAATAAGGGTCCACTTCTTTCTATCATTATTATCACTGTGGACAAAATAGCAAGTTCATTATCTAAACTCTTTATTTCTTTACTACACTGATACCTCACTGTATAAATTCTCTGTAAATTAAGACTTTTAAATTCATTAACCAAACAATTCTTCCATTAATTTAACAAACATATATTGAGCATGCATTAGATGCTACACCAAGGGCTGGGATGAAGATGTGATTGTTGCCTTCAGTTACCTCATAACCCAGTGGCGTGGTCATAAAGGCTTACAGTTAAACAATAATAATGGATACTCTGATGTATTTATTATATGTGTGACAATGATTCAAAGATGAACAAAACAAACACAGTCCTTGTCCTAATGGATCTTGCAATCTGTCCGGAAAGTCAGAATTAAATGATTAGGAAATTCACGTATTAATTTATTATGACTGGAATTCATGCTACCCAAAAGATGTCAGAATGCTATGAGAACTTATAATTCAGGATGTGACCGAGAGATGGCTTCATGTCAGATAATATTGGAATTAAGGCTCAAGACATAAAGAGTTCACCAGAAGGAGAAGGCAGAAAGGGAATTCCAAGCAAAGAAAATGACACTAGCTTCAGCATTCACCTAGATATTGAAGTATTTGACGTGTTCTGGAAACAGCGAAGTATCTTCTCAATAAAATTCTTTGCAACATGGAGACGATCAGAGGAGTTTTTTGCTTCCTTAACATTAATGCCCGAAGAAGAGACATGAAATTCTTCCTCAAGAGCAATTCACTCACGGAGAAGACTGGTTCAGAGAATTATTCCCCTGTCAGGCTCCAGTAGGCCATATTCCCAGGTCAAACCTTATCAGACCTTCACATTGTGAACAGGGCCTCATTCTTGGGGATGGAGAACCATCAGTGCCAAAATAAGAAGGTGGAGTTCCCTTTCTCTATGAGGAAAGGAAGGATTGAGTGTCCCAATAAAGCAATGGTAGAAAGAACTTGCCTCTTACTTCTCTATTTCCTATTTGTTTGGGTTTTTTTTTTTTTTTCTTGAGGAAGATTAGCCCTGAGCTAACATCTGCCGCCAATCCTCCTCTTTTGCTGCTGCAGACTGGCCTGAGCTAACATCCATGCCCGTCTTCCTCTACTTTATATGTGGAACACCTGCCACAGCATGGCTTGATGAGCGGTGCATAAGTCCACACCTAGCATCTGAACCAGTGAACTCCAGGCCACCAAAGCGGAACATGCGAACTTAACTGAAGAGCCACTGGGCCGGCCTTCTATTTCCTATTAGGATGAATGTTACCATACCCTCCCTGTAGCCTAAAATAGAAACTTGGAAGTCACTCTAAGCCTTTTTCTCTCGATCACTCTCCAAATTAGTCAATTACAAGCACCTATTTATTCTATCTCCATTACATGCCTTGAATGTATGTTCTCTTTTCATCCACTCTGCCTGACCCACAGATGGCTTCATATCAGATAATACCAGAATGAGGGCTTAAGAGATGATGATTCTCTCAGCCTCTCTCACTTCTGACTTTACTTACTTCTTAGTTTAAGCCCTCTTACTGTCTTAGGTTAACCTCTCTTACTTCTTGGACTGTGGTAACCCAGGCCCTTGTAACAGTCTCTTCACTAATCTGCCTGCTTCTACATTCAGCTTCTTCCAATCCATACTTAGCATTGTCACCAGAGTAATCCTCCAAATAATTTGGTCATGTCATGTCTGGAATGTCAGAAATCAAATTATTTTAAGAAATGGTCCAAGTTCTACAAGACTGCATTCAAGGAACCTTATAATTTGACACTAGCTTAGCTTTCTGGTTTTATTTTCTGCAAAACCCCTATGCATAGTATAATCTAGAGCCATAATGAGCCATTTGTAGCACCTGAAAGAGTTAGCATCTCTAATGGGAGCCATTCTCCGGTAGATTTAGATTTGGAGGGCATGAGAATAAATTTAGCCTTTTTAAACATATCTCAGAGGACTCCTCAGCCTGAAAAAAATACAAATGAGAATAACTGCATTTTCATAAGGAGGAATTATTATGGAAAATATATGTTATGATTTCACCTTTTGAAAGAATATTATTGTGTTATCCAAAAAACTGTCAAACTTTTTATAGATCAAAAACAAAAAAAACCCCAAAGATTTTGGTTTGTATGCAATGAATATGAAGTCTGTCATGTGAAGATGAACAATAGAAAGCAATCTTTAAGAATCTATGTAAGGGACGTAATGTACAACATGATGACTATAGTTAACACTGCTGTAAGATACACAGGAAAGGTGTAAAGAGAGTAAACCCTAAGAGTTCTCATCACAAGGAAAAATATTTTCTTTCTCTTTTTTAGCTTTTTCTTTTTATTTCATCTATATGAGATGCAGGATACTAACTAACTTACTGTGGCAATCATTTCACAACGTGTGGAAGTCAAACCATTATGCTTTAAACCTTAAACTTACACAGTGATAGATGTTAATTATATCTCAATAACACTGGAGAAAAAACTGAAGTAAAAAAATTTGTTATAAATATGAATCATAATATATCCAAATAAAAGGAAAGCAAACTTAAAAGAAAAACATCAAATATCAAAGAACTAGTAGGTAGAGTCTGTCACTCTTTCTTAATTTAAGAGCAATTAAAATAGATGTAGATTCTGAGTTTTACAATAAGGATCTACAAGTAATGGAATCTCTATTATGGTGACTTCTCTTCTAATTCCACATGATACGTTCTTCTCAACCAATCTACACCATTGGCTCTTCTCTCTCCATACCAGTTTACAGGCAACAGACTCATTAATGATATCATTTCTTATTAGGGCAGGGGTTTTCAAACTATGGCCTGCAGGCCAAATCTGGTCCACTGCCTGTTTTTATATAGTCTACCAATTAGGAATGGCTTTTATATTTTTAAATAGTTTGAAAAAAAAGAATATTTCATGACACATGAAAATGCTATGAAATTCAAATTATAGTGTCCATAAATAAAGTTTTATTGGAACACAGCCATGGTCATTTGTTTACATACTGTCTTTGGGTGCTTTTGTGCCATAATGGCAGAGAGTTGCGATGAAGCCCCTATGGCCTGCAAAGCCTGAAATGTTTACCATTTGACCTGTTGCAGGAATAAGTTTGCTGATCCCTGAATTAAAAGTGATACCTGTTATGGACTGAATGTTTCCACCTCCTCAAAATTCATATGTTGAAGCCCCAACCCCCTCATGTGATTATATTTGGAGGTGGGGCTTTTGAGGGTAGTTAGGTTTAGATGAGATCTTGAGGGTAGAGGCCCCCCAACAGAATCAATGTCCTTATAAGAAGTAGAAGAGAGACCAGAGCTCCACCTCTCTCTGCCATGTGAGGACACAGAGAAGGTGGCACCTGCAGGCCAGGAAGAGGGCGCTCGCCAGGGGACAGAACTGGCCAACACCTTGATCTTGGACCTCCCAGCCTCCAGAACAACGAAAAATAAATTCCAGTTGTCTAAGCCATCCAGTTGATGGTATTTTGTTATGGCAACCCGAGCTGACTAATACAATACCTAATAGCTGGAAATTGTAAGCTTGAGTAATTTTTTAATTGGCTGCCCAGCATCTGGCCTTTGGTAGTTCCCACTTTAGGAGTCTTGGTAGGAGGCAAAGCTTACCTACGGAGAAAGGAAAAAGCAGCCTAACATCTGACAGCTTGTAGCTAGCCTGGTTGCTAATGACCATGATGGAACAAAACACAACCAAGGCAACTACAAAATCATACCCGAATAGAGATAAAAACAAAGACCTTGCACTTCTACTATTGTGAGGGGTTACTGCTTCTTCTTCAATGGCAACCACAGCTCCTCTCCACTCCCCTGGTACGCATAGGCCTAAAATACTAAAATCTCTAATAACCAAATGTGCAACTTTCAGAGAATACCCAAGCCAAAAAAGACGACTACATTCTTGAACCTTTTTCAAAATCACCTATAAGTCCCTCCTAATTCCCTCTTACTGAGATACTCCATGGTTCTCCAAGGTATGCAGTCTCCCTTGCTGCAGCAATGAATAACCTAATATTGGTGAGTAGATACATTTGGTGGTCTTTGCCTGCTGGGTACCAACATCACTTTTAGAAGCTAGGTACCTGGTTTTCAAGCCTCTTTGGCATCAGTGAATTGGGCACCCAGGTTGTGCAGGTCAGACACATGCTCCCTACTCTCCACAGAAGCTACTGACTAGAGGATTCATTACGGCTTGAGCAGCAGCAGCAGCAGCAGCAGCAACAGAGATTGCAGGCTGACAGTGCAGTGACAGTGCAGTAACAGTGCTCAGTACCCAGTGCAAACTGTGGCATTCAGCATTCGGTGGTGGCAACAATGGTATTATACCACATTGTTCTATTTAAAATTGCTTTTGCCTATTTTCTAAGTTTTACTTGTTGTCTTACTGTCAATTCTATCATTTATTCAACACCCTCTCATTAAAATCTTTTCCAGCTTAAATCACAAAGAGTTGGTTATTGTGCGATTAGCTGAGAACCTGTTAATACTGGAACAATATTCTACATAATCTCCTTATGCAATTTCATGCGTTTGATGAGTAAAATATAACTCTGCAGTCACAGATACTCTTCTAAGTTCCAGGTCTAAATTTTTCATTGTTTACTGAACAGCTCCTTTGACTACACTACATGAACATCCAATCTATCATGTTGAAAACAAAATTAGTCATCTTAGACCTCTTCTATTTCTTGTCTATGTAGTTGGTACTACCTAAATCAGAAACCTATAACTAATTATTCACCAAGCCCAATGGAGTCTACTCTTTCTGAAATCTATTTCTTCTCATCTCGTAGTCATAACTCTAGCTCAAAGCTTTGTTTCTCCTGTGGATTACTTCCATGGCTACATTGGTTGCTGTGTCTTCCACTGTACCCTTTATAATCCACTCGCCACATAGAAGCTACAGAAATCTTTTAAAAATGCGAGTCACAAGACATCATATAAAAGGTCTCTTTTGGCTCCCCTTTGCAAGAACGAAGCTGCTTCCAGAATAAAAATTCACATGATACTGGAATGTTCAGAAATTACTGAGTTAAGCTTTCTAGGGCAAGTTCAATTGTGCTACATGGAACGTGTAATGATGTCCATGTTTCTGTCTAATAGAGATCTTTTTTGATCTCTCTCCTAGGCAGGAAGTGACTCTGCTAAAAGAGACTTTTAAAAACCTTTGCCATCCCTGTAGCACCACAGTGCTATAGCATAAGTTGATTCCATGAAGCATTTATTCATTCAACAAACATTTACTAAGCATCTATTACTTACCAGACCTTATTCTAAGATAAAAGAATAAAGCATAACGTGAAACAGATAAAGTCTCTGCCTTCATGGACTGACCATTTTAGTGGGAGAGATGTATTGGAAGGAAATAAAATAAATATATAATATGTCATGTGGTAGTAGGTGCTATGGAGAAAATAAAGCAGGGTGAGAATGACTGAGGGTATTGGGAGGGCTTCTAGCTATATAAAGTGATCAGAGAAAGTCACTCTAAAAAAATAACATTTATCAAAGATCTGAAGCAGTGAGGAAATGTAATGACACAGTGTAGGATATAGAAACATCAAAGACTATACTGGATAAAAGCATGAGTTCTGAAGTTAGACTGTCTGGGATCAAATTTGATCTCTGTCACTTACAAGCCTTGTGATCTTGGTCAAGATCCAACTTCTCTGTACCTCAGTTTCCCTGTTTGTAAAATGGTGGTACCTACATTACTGGGTTGTGCATCTTAAATAAGTTAGTAGATGTGCAGTGATCAGAGCACACAGCATATACTCAATAACAGAAGTCATTATTTTGAAAAATGTATGCTAAAACAAAGCATCGAGGTTAGGAAGAAAAACTTACAATATCACGCAATCTAATCAATAATTTGTAGACAACAGGGGAAGCAAAATCTTTTGTGGAAACCAAATAATGAAGATCCAGAGGCTGAAATTTGAGCAGGTGCATAAGCCACCATCAAGGCAGGTCTCCTACCATTCATCCAAGCAGTCACTGAGTATCTATGGACCAAGCACCAAGCCAGATGACGGACATGAAGGTGACAAAGTTAGACATTATATTTTTTTTTTCCAGAAAGTTTATAGTGTAAGAAGAAAGACATACAGTAAAACAAACAATTACAGTAAAAGGTATAAAAGTAATGATATAGGATGTACAAGGAGGGTCCTATAGGAGTATTTAACTGGAATAGTGATAAGGGCTGTGAAATAAAAAGCAAACATGCCAGACAACATACAGAAAATCACCTCGACTGAACCAAACCATTTCAGTAGCCTCATTTTCATTTTAACTTTAACTCAAAGTCTAAGGTACCTATAAAAGAATACATATCAGAAGTATAATGCTCACTGAATTTTTATGTACAGAACCGATTATCCATGTAATCAATATCAAGAAGAAACTAAATATTTCCAGAATCCCAAAGCACCTCCCTCATGCACCCTTCTAGTCACTATCTTACCTCCCAAAAGATAACCACTATTATAATTTCCGATAGTATAGACTAGTTTTGCCTCCTGTTGTATTCTATATAAATGAAAACATGTATTACATATTCCTTGTGCCTGATTTCTTTCCCTAAACATTCATACAGAGACTTGTACATGAATGTTCACAGCAGCCCACTTGTAATAGCCCAAAACTGGAAGAAAACAACTCAAATATCCATCAAGAGGAGAAAAGATATTGCGGTATATTTATACAATGGAATACTATTCAGCAATAAAAATTGAGAAACATTACAACATGGACAAATAAAATAATTATTGTCAGTGAAAGAAGCAAAACAAAAAAGAGAATATACTATACGATTACATTTACATAAAATCCTGGAAAAATCAAACTAATCTGCAGTGACAGAAAGCAGAGCAGTATTTGTCTGAGTAGGGAGTGGGTGAACAGTGCCACGAGGAAACTTTCGAGGGTGATGGATATATTCATTATCTTGTTCGTGGTGATGCTTTCGCTGGTGTACATATATTTTAAAACATCAAATTGTACAGTTTAAGGATGTGTGGTTTATTAGATGTCAATTATAGTTCAATAAAGCTATTTTTTTTTTAAAAAAGGAGATTTAGGAGTTTTACTAACAAATGTTAGGAAAACCTTCCTGAAATCAAAATGTATTCAAACCTCCAAAAAAAGGTCATCACATATCCTGAAAACTTCAGCCCAGTTAGGGTGGACTCTACCAGCTGTGCCATGGTAATTAAGAACAAGGCTACTGAGTCAGGCGCCAGGGTTCAAATGCTCCCTCCTCACCTTGGCAGCTTTCTGACACTGGGCAAGTTATTTCTTTATCTTTCAGTTTCCTTATTTAGCAATTGGAAATAATACTACTACTTCAAAGAATTTAATGTGATGGCTATATAAGTTTATATACATAAATGACTTAGAACTCAATAAATATTAGCAATTATATTACCTATAAGAGTTAAGATTCTTCTGCCTATATTAGATAAAACTAAATGGGCAGTATTCCTTGCAATGACTGAATTAGGCTTATTTCTCTTTAGTGATGTAACCAATATACTGGCATACTAAATCCTACTTGAATACACTCCGGTCTACTTTTCAAACCTCATCTCTTGACATGCACAAGCCAATACATCCCACCCAACTGAATCTCCGGGTACTTTATATAATTCAGCAGTTTCCTATTCATCTCTCTACTTTTGTACATGACTTCCTTGGCCTAGAATATCTCTTCCATGGAACCAAGAACCCACTGAGAGGACCAAATATATCTTGAAATTTTCAACACATTGTACAGTTCTCAACACGTTGTAAGTTTTCAACAAACTTTGGGCAAGTTTTCCTTGATTCTAATTTTCATTCTCTTATTGTGTTTTCTGCCACTAATGTTAAGTACTTTTATTTCGTATCCTGTCCCCTAAGCATGGTGTTAACTGAATATACTATTTTTCTCTTCTGTTAGAATTACTAAAAAACAAAACTAGGATGGCAGTTCATAGGTCTCCCATCCCAAAGTATCTATTTTTCCTGCTCCTCTTTAACACTCTTTATTTCCAAGTCTTCCTTTACAATTATAGATGCCCACATAAGCTTGTTGATACAGAGCAGGCTGATGAGAATGATGCTCTTTTGCTTTTTCCTAAGTTTCCTCCAGTTTCTTTATGTTTTTTTCCTAAAGAGCAAAATGCATACCAATTATCTGTATCACAGAAAATAAAATGCTTGATTTTCAAGTATGAGAAATTTTGTATTACAAAGTAAATTTTAAAATCTCTTAGAACAAAAAATGCCTTGATATTAGAAGCCACATAGTTTCTATATTTACTTATACCAAGGAATACTGAAAGAATATCGTTCAGTAATTATTGTATAGGAACATCCTGAACTGTTTAACAATTACAGTATAAAACAATTTATATTTCAAAGTTTTACCAGTTTGTGTGAAATTCTTCTGCAAAGCACCAACTTATAACAAAAAATTACAATTCTAAACATTTATTCTCAAGGAGAACTAGAACATAGAATTAATATACATCAATAAAGAGCGTAAGTTGACACAAAAATTAGTCCACTGCCTGTGGTACTAAGAATATTATTTTTATGGTAGAACAAAACATTAAAGTTCTTATTAGCTGAATGGAAAATATATTTATGCCTTCCTAAAAATATATTTTTATCCATAAAAATATATTTTATGCCTCCTTACCAGGTTAATGAGCAGATCAAAAAATCATACTGTTGAATGTATTCTTTGACAGGCTTTGAAAAATTTAATGCATGTTAGCTCTATGAGGTATTGTTACCTTTACAATCTCATATCTTAGGAAATGCAAAATAAAAAACCACCTTAATTTTACAAGGTTGAAAAGATAAAATTCATAGTTAAAGACATTGATCCATAAATTAAAGGCACAACGAATGTCTTACATTATTATAAACTGACACTCTTACAACCTTATGAAAATCATTGATCATCTCCTAAATTTATCATTATGAGGACCACATGGTTAGTCTCTGATTCCAGAACCCCCAATGTACCCAGATGTGCTTTAAAAATGAAAAGCACCTCAAGAGAATTCTTGTCAGGTGTGACAAACCTCTATAATCTACAAGAAGTATTGATTCCTAATCAAGCGCCTTGGAGGTAAATCAATCAAATGAGCAGCATCAGCATAAATAATTTAAAGTTACTAAAAATATAATCTAAGCAGGACTATAATCTGTAGGTAACAGTGAAGTTGGTACGTTGGGGAGTACTGCAGAGAGAAGTGGGTTTGAATCCGGTTCTGTCACTTTCTATCAGAGTGATCTCAGTTTTCTCATAGGTAAAAACGTGAGAGCACATATCTTACCCAGTTGTTACAAGGTTTAATGAAATGTTTGTAGGTGGAGAGCCTGGCATGTCCATTAAATAAACATTAGTTCCCCTTCATTGTCAAGGAATAGGCGATCACTTATAGGCTAAATCAGTTTTGTCAAGATTATTGTTTTATCAGAAGGGAAGACAAAGTTTGAATTGGAACACATATGCCTTCACGCATATTCAGGGCTATCAAAGTGCCAACTGATTAGAAGAGATTCAAAAATGTGTACTGTACCATGTTTGAATACGTCAAGTGCTTTATTTACGGGATGTTGCTCCAAAGTGTATTTTCTCTTATTTGGGGAATCAAAGCATTCCTTATTCCATAAATATGCCCTAGACTTTCCTACATCCACCATTTCTTCTGCCTGGTATGCCACTGCTTTCTTTCCAATAGGAGAAATATAATTTCCCCTTTAAAGTCTTGATCAAATGTTCTCAAATTGGTCCTCCTTTCTCCCAACCAGAAGTAATCTTATTTTCTTTAAGTATTTTTTTGGGGGGTGTGTGTGTGAGGGTACTTTTCTTCCTTTCTTTTCCTTCTTCTTCATGAGCTAAGCATCCCATTTGAGAGCCACTATGCTAGGTACTTTGGAGGATGAATAAAACATCACACCGTCCTCAAGAAACTTAGAATTTAGAAAAATACCAAAGGTAAGTACATAAATAAATAAAATCTAGGTGTAATGCAGAGGACAGAAGGATAGAAGTAAAGGCCTTATACACTGCAAGATTAAAGGATGGATATTAAGACAAGCAGTCAAGTAGGTGAAATTAGGTGAGAAAGGCCAGAATCATTACTTTATTTAAAAGATATTTGCTAAATTTTAGAATGATGGACTAAAATTGCATTTTACTAATTCAAATGGAAGTGACACCTATATACATACAAAGCTGAATAATCCCAACAGTTGCAAATTCAATAATGTTCTAATAGCCTGGTCAAGAGAGACTGTAGCACACAAAAGTATTGGTTTCATTGGGGGTTTTGATCAGAATGACTCTTGGGACAGTTTCACAATTTCTGAATAGATATAGGGAATATCTTTAGACATTTTAAGTGTATTGTTTTTATTACATATAATAGTACTTACACACTCCACAGAAAATCATACATCCTCTGACTGCCAGATATCCTCTATTCATTCAACAAACTAACTTTGGGTAAAGCACTTTATTAGCCGCTGGATGTACAAAGATAAATAAGACACAGCAGTCCTCTCTTCAAAGAGCTCAAAGAAGCAGACTTTGAAGTAACTAATTATAACACAGCATGCTAACTTTTTAGCAATATTATATCCGAAGTCCTATATGCATATGTGGTAAAGTGACTAGGTTGGGCAAACAGTGACATCTTCATAGAGGCAGTGATGTTTGCACCGGGCCTTAGTCAAATTAATAAATGGAAGCAGAACTACAGTCAATCAAAAACAGGTCTTAATGTAAATGTTTTATCTTTGGCTTTGCAATTTGTTATTAGCTGCATTTGAACATGGCTGTGTCTGTTGTCGGGGAAATCCTTTCCAAATAAAATCATAAAGCCACAGAGTAAAGCCTTGATTTAAGGAGCAATCCTGAAGCAGTTTGATTTTGTCCACCTTTTTCCTTATATATGCCAAGAATAAACTGCATTCTGATGAAAGTCCTTTGAATTTCACTTCCAAAAATGCTCCCAATTCTATTCACTTTTCTTCCCCCTATTATCATGGTGTTCACCCTCTCTTGGCCAGATTATTGCATCTAATCCCCCTGCCCTCACTAGTCACTCTTACAAAACTGCTGTAAAGGATACTTAAAGAAACGTAGCCTCCAAATGGCAATTTCTTTCCTCAAATTATTTTCAACGTTTAAGAGGCTCTAACAACTTGGTTCACAGCACTCTTCTTATCATTTTCTGTCTTACTGTATAACACACCAATCTCTTTCTGATTCCTGCCATCATCTTCACCCATCTTCCACCTGCCATCATCGCTTTCCTCAGTGCTGGGTAAACTCCCAGTGTGTGCTCCTGACCTGTCATGTCCCCTCATCTCCAGCTTCCACATGAAACCCACAGGGGAGTACAATTCTCCTCCTTAGACAACTTTTCTTTGAAGGAAGCTTCCAGGGACTGTTGTCTTTTCTCCTCTCAGAAAACAGAAGCAGAGGGAGAAGCTAAGTGGACAAAGTGGGAGGAAAAACACAAAATTCTCCATCTTATTTCATTCCATTTTAACTTTTGTCTTTCTCTCCCCAACCTCAGAGTATGCAAATGCTTGTCCAATGTCTCTGAACATTTCATAGAGGAATAGCAATTTCTTCTGACTGAAGTACATTGCTATTAGTTAATCTTTTCTCTTTTTAAGACCAGAGTCCCAGTTTTGAAGCTGGTGGATGCTCCTTATTACTCTAACAGAAGCAAATAGAGCACACCAACATTCAGGGTTCCGGATTTTTCCTACCCACCCTGGGCCAAGCCAGGGGGTCCAAACTCTGTAGTTTAGGGACTGAGTTCCATTCTTAACCATTCTTTACCTTGTGATGGCTCCAGAGGGTCTCTAACCAGGGCCATGAAATTTCTCATTGTTCCCTGGCCACAGCGGACCACAGGGTTCTGGAGGGGTGGGGCCTTGGAGGACCACTTCCTGCTTCCGGGGCCACAAAGAAGGAGTTTCCAGGGAGGGATTTCTCTTGGTTGTCCCCTCAGAAACCTACGTTGGTTGCTTTCTTAGGTTCCAACCTTGGGTTACCTGCTTCTTGGTCTGAAGCCAGTCATTGACATTAAACATGGTGATTTTTTTGTTAGGCTCTACTACTTAGTTGCTTCGTTGTTTCTGAAACTGTCCTTTCTGATATACCCAATGGTGGATATATTCTGGCCAGTGCTCAGTCTTTTTATTCCATCAGCTGCACTGTAATCCTATGATTTTTCTGGTAACTAGTGGTCCACACAAGCAACTCTAAAACTTGCTTTATATTCAATCCTACAGTAGCAGCCAGATCAGTAGGGCAGCCCTTCTCAGCTAGTGGGGTGGAGCTTCAAAGTAGACCCAGAGAATCTGCCAGTAGCTTGTCTTCCTTTGCAGACAGAACTTTAATTTTTTGAGATTTGGGTGGCCTCATAATGTCAACTAAGTGTTTTTCCATCTGAACAAGAACTCCTAAATCAATGCTGCATTTTCTAAAAAATTGCAATTCAAATCTCAGTGTGACTACCACCTTGTCCCAAGTGGCTTTCTAAGGAAAATACGGCTGATTCTCAATTCACTTTTGCCCTTTTATATTTTAACTGCAGATATTGGTCTGTGATGATTTACTGGCTTTCTCTAACGCATTATTTGGAGAAGTGATTTTAACCCAAGAAGCTAACAATGTTTGTGATGCCTCTAGAGTAGTGCCCACAAACAGGAAGTTCAGTATTTACAAAATCCCATTACAAATCTCTAAGGTAGGGAGGGAATGGAAGTTTGAGATTGAGTCTTCAGCAAATTGTATTAAAATGTCTTGACATGCTTTCTTCTACTTTCATGTAACTATGCACTTCCAATTCTTCTAACTGAATCTGCTTTCCGTGCCATCCTGTCCTCACTATCTCAGTCCCTCAATCCCTTTAATCCTCCACACCTTGGCCAGGCTGACATGACAGCCTTCTCATATGTCTTGTCCCCCGAGTATTCACCGTGTCTTTGGGAGTGAAATAGTTCTGTTCTGTTTGTCTCCTAACAAGCTGACAGAAACCTCAAAAACATTATGCTAAGTGAAAGAAGCCAGACACAAAAGACTACATGTTGTATGATTCCATTTACATGAAATGCTCAAAAAAGGCATATTTATGGAGACAGATGAGTGGTTCCCTGGGGCTGGCGTGGGAATTGAGATCAGAAAGAGGATTGACTGATTGCGCCTGAGCAGGAGGGATTTTCGATGGGGGTGATGGAAATGTTCAAAACTGCCTTGTGGTGATGATCGCACAACTCCATAAATTTGCTGAAAATTACCGAATTATACACTTAAAATGGGTGGATTTTTTGTTATGTAATAGACACCTCAATAAAGCTGTTAAAAAAATAAAGAATCTACTGAGTGGCTTTTGTTCTTCGCTTCTTTAGAGGGGAGGGTGCCTGTGAGTCCTAACTTAATAAATCTTATCCCATCACTCAGAAATCTAACTTACAATTTCTCTGCTTAAAACCATTCCATTCAAATCTCATCAGTGCCCACAAAATGAAGTTCAACCAGGGCACATGAGCCCTTTGTGGTATCTCCTCTGTCCACCTCAGGGTTCCTCCTTCCTCAGGCTTACTATTTTGCACATTTAATCCCTTGTGACATGTTTCCTTTTAAAGCAACTCTCCTCTTTCTGCCCACTTGTTAAATTCCAATTTATTGTTCAAAAGACTCGTCGGGCTTTACCTCCTTTGTAATTCCTTCCTGGGCTTTGCCAATAGAGTTGGTACTTCTCTGTATTATTCCTGTTCATTCATCACATTTCTATAATCCCATGTAACATGCTGTATTGTATGGAGTGTTTTACTTGTCTATGTTCCTTACCAGACTGTAGGCTCCCTCACGGCAGGGGCTCTGTGGTCCTTGGAATCTCTAACGTGAATCACAATGCTTGACACACAGTAGGCCCTCAACAAATGTTTACTGAACTGGACTGAATTAAATGTTTGTATTCTCTCCAAAATTTGCCCAAGCAAAAGAGGCGACTAAGAGTTTGGATTTCAAATGTTATACCCATATGTATCAGACAGGTGAAATCAAAGCAAGTTGTGTGTGTGGGGAAGTAGGGGCGATTCTTGATGTGATAGAAGGTTTTTACTTCCATGAGATTCTGAGCAACTGTGTAGTTTTCACATGCTCAGGCTGTTCTAACTCCTTTCAGTTCAGAACCTCTTATGTTTTACTGAAATGACATCCAGATGCTCTACCTTCGCCTTACTAATATTGTTTGTTTTTTATGCCAATAAATATTAACCATCAGTCTTTATCCAATTTAAATTGATTGCTAGTGACAGAAGCAAGCAATATAAAATGAAACTTACAACACCTAACATGACCTAAAATTTTATTTTGACTAAAAATTGATAGAATAATCATATTTTTTGGTAACAAAATTTAGATCTGCCAGTTTTGCTCCAGGAAAAGATGACTTGAATCAGAAGAAAAATACAAAATGGCAGAAAGCTTAGTCGGTAAAATTTGATATGAACAAAAATATAGGGTTGGGAGAGTATATGAAATTCTTAATAAACTGGCAGGAAACCGTAACTTCTCAGAAACTCAGGGAAGATGTATCTTATTTTCTGAGGCACTCCTACGAGCCATAAAAACTGACTTCTTTCCATGAGATGTCAATAAGATATTGAAAGGCAACTCAGTATGCTGCTCACATGCTGGTCCAGGCTCCTGGGAGTGACACTTACCTTATGAGGGAAGAAAGGGCTCTGTTGCACTTGGTATCCTGGAGAATGGGTAAGCCTATATTGTGCTGTCTTCTTCTTAAGGGGTATTTGATGTTTTAGTTTTGTTTATTATTAAGTATTTTTAGTCAAATTCTAGTTTAATTGGCATATCCCACTACCCGTGAATGTATAATCAATAGAACATATTTCTAAAAGACAGCTCAATAGGAAATTATTATTTCAATAATACAAATGCATATAAACACATTTTATCCATTTACCACTTATCTTGTTTTAAAAATATATATCTAGAGGTTAAAAAATACCTAACTTTATAAAATGGACACATTTAATATTTTGGTTCACTTGATATGTGACTCCTCTTAGAATAAAAGATTAGAGTGACATAAACATTGGGAATGAACTTAAAATCATTTACACTTGTTGGAACGCTAACAGCGGCATATAGCATTAATGGTGAGCAAAAGTGAAATGAGTATTATATTCAATGGTATTTAGCGTAATTTTTTGCTTTTGTAATCACTTTTGCTGATGCAGTTTTAAACCACTCCAGTTTTGACAAGTTACTTTTTAATTTCTTTTATTTATTTACTTTTTGGATGTACATCATAATATATTTCAAATTCTGTGTAGACTACATCATGTTCACCACCCAAAAGCTAATTATTAATGGATAGACACACACTAAACAAGAGACTATTTATGACTTGTAAAACATAAAATGTGGGAGGAGGAGAGTGAAAAAGTAGAGCTTTTAGAAAGAGGTCAAGTTAATTTCTTTTAAATAAGAAATTTTCCTTTATCCTACATATACAAGCTTTCAATTATAATACATTATCATAAGACCTGAAATGTCACATGGCTTACTGCAGTAAGGTCGTGCCAAGAAAACTACTGCACATTGCTGCGGACTTTAATTGCAGCTCTACAAGACCTTTCAACTTGAACAACAGAAAGTCCAGCTTCTCACTTGGGATATGATAGAGGCAGAACAGCAGTATACTTTAATCTTTAAAGCTATGTTCATGCCAAATGTTTTAAATCTTTAAAATGGTATTGGAAGGACATGATGAGAACACATTATAAAACTGCACTAAAATAGCACAGTTTATTTTAAAGCAGAGTCAGAGATTTACTTCTATGTTCTTAGAATAGCAATATACCTTTCAATGTACAGTTTCTAGAGATATATGTGATACATGTGAAAAATGACAATCAATTAGCATACGGTATATACAGATAAAAACAATGTTGTACAAACAAGTAGATTTATACATTTTTACATATAGATCTTCATAAGTACTCATGGAAAAATCAGCATTTACACAATTTTAACTAAAAAAACCAACATCCACTTATGTATATGTGTGTGTGTGTGTGTATTTACAAAGGGCTATGCATTTTAAGACATGATTTCACTATTTTATATATTTCACATAATTAAAATGCATCAGAAGACAGTAGAAATATTCAGAATAGTACATTTTGACTCCACAGTGTAGGTTTTGCAAAAACTGGTAGTTTGTAAGTTCCTGAATAACAAAATGAAATAGAAACAAAGCCAAAAAAAAAAAAAAAGGAAAAACTATTAAGCTTACTGTATCCTGCTCATATCTGGTTTATGAAAAGAATCTTCAAGTTATATTGAATCAAGCAATAGTTCCAATAGAACTAGCATCAATTGCTTGTATCTTGCCTTGTTCCTAAAAGGAGTTCAGATGGGGTGAAGGATGAATATTCTGTACTGCACCAAGATGAAGACCTCTGTAGGCTGAATTTCAAACTCTTCAACATTTCAATATGAAACATATCCTACTTCCAAGTCATACGCATAAAGTGTTAAAAGCAAATGCACCCACTATGTTGATTGTTATTTATTAAAAAAAATTATTATAGAGACTCATTTTACTTGCAAATTGAAATGCTATGTCATTGAACTGTACAGATAAAGCCAATGTGGTTAATTAACAAATGTGTTTTATAGCTACAAAATAACCGTTTCACATTAAATTACATAAAATCAATCACTGGCCTTTCATATTTTGACTTAGGCCATCTGGGAATAATCTTTCACTTTGAAAAATAAATGCACAATGGAACATTAGTAGGGAGTACGACAGAAAAACTGGGCAACCGTATTCTGACTCTGAAGAATACAACTGACTAGAGAAATACTCTTATTTACTGCATTAGGATGACTTTTTAAGTGATGGATTATTCTGATCTACTTTAAAAATATTTATACAAAAATTATATGTGACAGCAGCTTTATATAACAAATAGTAAAATGAATTTGACAAAAATAAGGGTATTAATGTTTTTCTGAGACTGATAAGATTTCATATTCATTGAGTTAAGGCACTGGAACACATTTGGAAAAAAAAAAAAAAACCAGGTTTCTCTATATTAGTCAGAAATGTCATTGTTAAACTTTAACAAAGACCAAACATTTTGTGTAAGGCTAGGCAGTTAGAAGGCAGCCCCTATCAGCAGGTAGCACACCAAAAATGTTTGGTTTCATAATATAGTTTGGGAGAACTACCTCTACAAAGTCTATTCGTGCTGATGCTCCTGATGCTGCCATTTCTGGTGCCCGAAAAGCTGCTGCCTCCACATCCTCTGTTGTAGGTGTCACTGTATAGTCTCAGGCGATTGGGCAAGGGGCACACTCTGGATCTTCAGACGCTAAGATGAGAAAAATCAATTTCAATGCCCAAAAGATGGAACTCCTAAGGCAGAAGGTGACTAAAATAATTACCAATTGGTCTACAGCACAGGGAGGTGGAATGTTTGTTCTAATGTAATGACATAGATATAGGTTTCAAACAAGATTTTGGAGAGTTAGGAAAAATATTAGATAAGAAGAAACAGAAAATTCAACTGAGCGGAATTGGACCAGATGACTAAAAACATGCATACTTCCTGAAAAGAGAAAGCAAAACATTCACCCAAAGATCATTGAGTGATAACCGTTCTCATGAAAAGAACTTGCTTAAACTTTCATTTCTGAGGTTATTTCTGCTCATTTAAATTAACTCTCTACAATAACAAGAGTTATTGATGCGTGCTGTTTAAGGCAGAATACAAATGGATCCATTCGTATTTTATTCTGAGTTTCAGTGTCCCTTTTTCTCTCCGAAAATAACAAAATTTGGTTTATAAATGTCTTCTGTTATATAAAATTTTCTCAACTATATCAGCTCCCATCATATGTAGAATAATTCAGCTTAATCTGTATGGTGTTTAGAAGAAGCTCTTATATGAGAAAACATTACTGAAAAAAACCAGTGAGAGAGATATATGTAAGTGGACATACTGGAGAAGAGCACATTTTATTATATTAAAAGAATTTTGATTGGAAGAATGTTTTGAGTTGTAAAAAGTAATAATTCCTCTCATTTATTTCTCATTAAATATTTACAAAGTGATCTTTGCTCAGCATCTTCATGTTTCAATAAACATATGTGGAATTTGTATCTTGAAACATTTTAAAAAATCTTTGACCCGAGTGGAAAATGATGAATGCACATATTGGATCAAAGTCATTTACAAAATATTTACCATTTCTGGAAACACAGTAGTAGCTTAAATTAATATAGTATGGCTATTTTGAATTAAATCAATTAAAGAACCATCTTTTTTATTTAAAAAATTGGCATTTTTATGAAAATCATTTATACAGCTTGTACACCTGAATCCATTATGTTTGATATACTGTAAAGTGACAAATCTTCACAAATTATTATGACAGATTCTTATTGAACATAACTTTTCAGCAGGAGCCATCCTGAATCAATTAATCACGCCCTTACTCTAATTTTGCTCTCCATTTTTTCCAGAAAGCCACCAATCACATCCCAATTAATGACATACATATTGTATTTGCAATTTTTGATGTACTACATTTTATTCAAGTTAATTAAATGCTACAGTTTTACTTAGCATATAATGATTTAAAAATTGGATATGCTTAAATAGCCAAACAAAGCAAATTATGGTTCCTCAGATAAATGTGATTATGATCATACAAAATAATAAATGATGATGGAATACTTTAGCTGTACTAGAAATTTATCTTTGCTCCATCTAAAGAGACTTTTATATTTTCAATTAAAAGGGAAAATATAATCTCACATTACAATATTTTCGCATATAACTGAAATTAGTGCACATTAATCTTAAAGCATTTTTACAGTAGAAGGCAAGAAGTTGAGTCCTCGAATCCAGATAATCACTAATTATGTTAGAAGAACTCAGCAAACGCTCTAAAAGTTGACCAGTTCAATGCTTCCAATAGGTGGATTAGGAATGCACATAGACTATTTGAACAAAAATGAACTCTTTGCATGTTTCATTGACAGACAATATATACACAGACTCCCTGTGAGGATATTTTGTCTCACAGATTTTACTAACTAGAATTTTAGCTTCATTTATTTATTTTTGGACATAATGTTAAATAGTCATTTAACAAAGATGTTTATTTACATATCGATATAGCTGTTTCACATCGTTGTCTTAACTCTCCCAATGTATGTTTCTTAAGTTTGTATTCTTATTTTAGCGATATAAGGAAAATAACAGCATCTGCAAAATCGTATAAAGAATATTATATTTTATATATCCTACTATATTTTATAAACTAGATGTAGACAATGCTTTGTAGCTCAAGTTCAAGCTTAAGTTGAATATAATTGTGCACTTTGTGTATTTTTCTTGGATAATTTGAAATATGCAACTGGATAGCTGGCAAACTCAAAACAATTAAATCTTAGTGTTTTGTCTTAAATCTCTGTGCCTTATCATTTGACTTTCTCATAGGGCCTATAGATTATTCAAGAATGGATTTGTCTAACAGAATAGTAATATAGCAGTCAGTATTCTCATCCCACTATTGAACCAGCCAAAATTCAACACTCCTTGAAAGATTAAAGTATTACAGCATGGTATCAATGTTCAAAAACCCTTCTAATTCCAAATGCAACTAACATTTCTCGGTCTCTATCTTTGATATCTCTTTGCTGTCTTTCACTATTGATTATTCCCTTCATCAAAGCTCTCTACTTCCTACATTCTATGACAAGGCACTCTCCTGCTTCACTTTATACTTTAAGGTCTGCTTACAGGCTCATTCTCTGCCTGTTCTGCAAATCTTGGTTTTTTGTTCTAACTCCATCATTCTCATCACTCAACACACAAGGATCTGCTCCCATAGTTTCAAATAACATATGTACCAATGATGTCCATCTAGACTTCCAACCCAATTATCTGTCATTGAGCTACGGATGCCTATATCTAACTGTATTCTAGATGGATAACTGGATCTCCACAAATTAAATTCATTGTTTCCCCTCTAAACCAGCTCCTCTCTGGATTTTCTTTTCACATCCATCGATTTGCATTCACTGTTCTTCGTAGAACATGTGTTGTCTTGCCTGGATTATTACTACAGCTGGTTAATCCATCCTTTCTCCCTTAAATCCATTTTCCACATGGTTACTAATGGAAATTTAACCACATCTTTCACTATTACGGGCTGAACGGTGTCTGGCCCCTCATTTGTTGAAGTCTTAACCCACCAGTACCACAGAACGTGACCATATTTGGAAAGAGGATCTTTAAAGAGATAATTAAGTTAAAATGAGGCCACTAGGGTGTACCTTAATCCAATATAACTGGTTTCTTTATAAGAACAGGTGATGAGGACACAGATTCACAGAGGGAAGACTGTGTTAAGACACAGGGAGATGACAGCTATCCACAAGTCAAGGAAAGAGACCTCCGAAGAAACCAACTTTGCCAAAATTTGATGTGGGACTGCTAGCTTCCAGAATCATGAGAAAACAAATTTCTGTTGTTTAAGCTACCCAGTCTGTGATACTTTGTTGTGGTAGCCCTAGCACACAAGTACACTACCCTGTGTATATGTCTTTAACAGTTGCTCAGAGTACATGGGATAGAATTTCAACTTAAGCCCCACAAGGCTACCACATCTTCCTAGCTAGCTTCCTTTCTGACCACTCTCTGCCATCACGCTATTCCTCAACACCCCTCAACTGCTTATAGTTCCCTGGGCACAACGTATTCTTCATCTTTGTGCCTCAGCTACTACTGTCCTCTTCTCCTGGCTGATTTCTACCCAGTCCTTTAGATTCAGCTTATTCATTATCTTTCCAGGAGGTCATGCCTTACCGTAAATTGATTTTTAAGTAATGGACATAAAAAATTTATAAAATATAGATAAATAGAAAGACGGGGAAAAGAATCACCATAAACTTTTAAACCTAATATGACCATTACAACTCTTTAATGATTTTCTTTCCAGTCTTTTAAGACCAATTTTTACACAATCAAAATTTTACTGCACAAGCAATTTTGCATTCTGTTTGTATTTGATGTGATATTATTTTTGGACACTTTTCTCATCATTAAAAACCATAATTTTAATGACTTCGTAATATATTTCATCATGTTGGCCCACCTCAATTAACCTAATCATCTTCTATAACTAGAAATTTAGAAGTTCTCACTGATTGCCCTGGGCTTAATAATGAATTGTGCAGTATGATTCTCAAACTTCTAATCCCAGATTTCTCTCCTGGTCTTCAGATCTGTAAATCAGATGCATTTCTTCATTAGGGTATTTCACTAAAACTCAATCAGTCCAAAACTAAACTCAATATTTCTAACCAGTATCTGTCTCATCCCTTCCATCTCTCCCAAACCTCCCTATGTATCCGTTTATCACTCAATAATTCACTCTCTCCCAAACTAGCAACCAGTGGGTCATCCTGACTTCTCTTTTCCTTCAATGTCTCTCAGTTCAAATTCAATCATTTACTAAAGTGTTCTGGCTCTATCTCCTAAGCATATCTTGTGTCTTTCCTCTACTCTACTGTCATTGACTTAAACTGGTTCACGTGATCTCTAGGCTATTGAAATGGTCTCTAAATCTACCTCTCTGTCTCCAGACTCCTCATTTCCATCTTTCTCAAGTTTGCTTCATAAGTGTTAAAGATGCAAACCCGATCATATCACTTAATGTTCTTTAGTGCTCACAGAATCTGTCAAAACCATGTTCTAACCCTTTGGTATGGCTCTGTACGAGGTGTTCTATATAGACACACACATACACACACTATGTTATTCAATCTTTCTTGCAATCCTCTGACAGAATATGCTGACTTTTCCATTCCTTTTTTTATTTTTTTATGGAGGAAGATTGTCCCTGATCTAACATCTGTGTTAATCTTCCTCTGTTTTGCATATGGGATGCCACCACAGCATGGCTTGATGAGCAGTGTGTAAGTCAGCGCCCAGGATCTGAACCTCACACCCTAGGCCACTGAAGTGGAGTGTGTGAACTTAACCACTATGCCACTGGGCAGGCCCAACTGACTTTCCTGTTCTTAAAGAACTGTATTGTGACTGTTTACTTATATGTCAATGTCCCCGACTCCATCTTCGGACTGGGAACTTGGAAGAAGGAACTATAACAATGTAAAAATTGCTAAAGGGTCTAAATATCTATGTTGGCAAAATCTTCACTATACATTCAAGGTAGGAAGAATATTAAAAGAGAGAGGAGACAAAAAACCCCAAGGAACTTGTAATAAAATCATAATCAGAACTGAAATAAAAATATTTTGCACATTTCTAAATTCCTTTGGCATGGAAATTTATGATAATTTTTAAAGTCCTCTATCATAGAGCCTTTATTAAACTGGTTTATTTACACCAGTGTCCCTAACGGCCTGAAAGAAATGTGATAGATTACTCCTACTGTGATTTTACATATATATAAACTTTACAAGGTTCAGTAGATTCACAAACGTTGGAAAAACAATAAAAATATTGCTAAAAACATTATTATTCTAAGACTAACCCATTAAATCACAAGTAGTAATCAATAGAAGTACATATTCATCATTTCAAACATGGAGACATAATGGAGCCTTGACAGTAAGCAATAATTACCCAAGGAGCACTAATGCAGAATTGATATTCAGTGCTAACAAATTAATTTTGGAGCTAATTGAAAAGAAACTTTGCTTTCACCACCATTATAACTAATAGTTATTGTTACGATTTTTTATTGTGATTTTTAAGAATGTTGTGATACATTTATTATATGGGATATTTGGTAATATATGTTCTTAAGGCAGGATTATAGTAAGAAGTTTTATGAAGAGAAAATGGTAAGTAACCCTTGGAATCAGATGGTCTGTGTCCAAAAAGTCTGGATGCCATCAGATCCTAACCTCTCTAAATGTTCTTTGAAATTACTTTGGGAAGATGAAAGGATACAACTTACTACCATCAAGCCTGCTGCTGTGTCACACATTGCTGGTTCTCCCATTCTCTCCAGTCTTATGCTCCACTTCCAGACCCTACAGCTTTCCTGGCTCTGGCACAGCAACCCTGTCTCCCTTGAAGACCACATCTGCCATAAAGAACCTTTAGCTTTAGTGGAGAGGAAGTAGGGAGAAGATGCCACTTTTTCCCATGTTCACTATCTATGCTTTTCTTTTCAGACCTAGTGATTAAAAAAAATACAACAAATCTCCTTTTCTATTAGAAGACTCACCCTCCTGGATCCTTCCATTGCAACATTTTGACATTAGAAATAATAACAGACCTAGAGAAAAAGCATCCTGTTGAATTTATCTTGGGTTTCATTCTTTTGCCATTGGAGAATGTGCCATCTTGATAAATGCAAATCAACTCATGATTAAAAGTTAGATGAGGTACATTTAGACAGTTATTCCTTTCCAAACATTCCATTTGTTTGGTAGCTCTGCGTCTCTGTCATGTATATAAAGGGAACTTTCTTTAGTGGCTCACTTATTCTGATGCTCTTAAGGGTCTTAGTTCCTTGGTGGTTGGAATCTGGTGGCTATTAGCGTTGACTCCTAAACGTTCACTATTGCTCCATTCCATCAGCTACACTTAATTCTTCCTTCTAATAATTAGGCTTCATGTGGCCTAGTGTTTGATATAGTAGGTATTTAATGAATATTTGGTAAATATTGGATGGACATTTTGCAGATGGTCCACTGACATCTTTTCTAGAACCATAGCTGGTATGTAAAGACTTGCATTGGTAATTAGGTTAACTTTTTCAGGCAAGGGAAGTTATTTTCTCTAGGTTTGTCGGGGTGGGGTGGAAGTAGTTCCCTTCTGCTAGGATATTCTCAGGTCGAATAACTAGAATCACCATATTTTTATACTTTTGGTCTATACTCATTCTGTCTCTAATGACTGACTGAAACAAGAACTTTCTGGTTGCAAACAGATGTTGAGATCTTTC
The DNA here is from genome assembly GCF_021613505.1 of Equus quagga. Lineage (NCBI taxonomy): Eukaryota > Metazoa > Chordata > Mammalia > Perissodactyla > Equidae > Equus > Equus quagga. Next base: position 8,012,235 of record NC_060284.1, on the reverse strand, counting down.
AAGGACTAGTTTATCTTTGTGCCTCATGTTCCTCTTTTCTAGAAAAAATAGTCAACTTCTCTTGGACAGCAATAGCTGCCATATATTAATTAGTAAGTCTCAGCCTGCACTATATTTTATTTGTCTACATTTTCAAGTTTCCCCAACATATGATATGGTATTGCCTCCATAATTCCATGTACCCAGTGACAAAAAGATTGCAAACACATCTTTTCTTCTTTGGTTACAAAGTTCTTCACTGAAGACTAGAGGATGATAATATCCTTTGTTTTAAGCGATGTTTCATTAGTGGTAGAAATGTTGCAAACTGTCTTTCAGTCTAATGATGTAATTGCCGTGTTGTCTTATCTTCCAACACTGCAAACACAGAGCTATGGATGGTTGATGTTCTTTTCTTAAGATCAAGAAACATAGATAAATTTAGTGAGTAAATTACCGAGTGCGGCCTACCACAGTGCTTGGAAGATCCAAACTGGCTTTGCTAGCCTTCTGTTCTAGCCAACGTGCTTTTTAAAAACATCTTAATAGTATATGTTTGAAGCTGTGTTGAATGTCATCCTAGACATTTATTTTTAATTATATCAAGCAAACTCATCCATCCATTCATCCATCCTACCATCCTTCCCTTTATTCCACATATTTGTTACTGCCTTAGGCAATGGAGATAGAAACATGAAAGACATTCTGCTATAAAGGAAATCATAGGCCTGTGAGGGAAAGAAGCAATTAAATAAACAATTATAGCCTAAAGGGGTAATTTTTTTTTTTTGCTAAGAAAGCACAGAAAAGGGAAGGCTGAGCCAGTCTGACTGGGTTCAGAAAATGGTTCCTTGAAGAGCTTATCTCCGCTGAGTTATAAAGAATAAGTAAATTAGTTAATCAAGGAATATGGAAAGATGTACCAGGCAGAAGGAACAACACACATAAAGGCCCAGAGATAAGAGTGTCATTCAGGGTGACTGCAGCCTGGAGTGTGAGGAGGAGAAGAAGTGGTGAGGAGGGGAGAGAGAGTTGAGGGCAGGTCATGAAGAGCCATTATCTCAAAGAGTGTAGATACTTTTTCTTGAAGGTCATTGAAATTTTTAAGGATACTAAGGTAGAAAATGACCTAAGAGTTGGACTTTAATTTTGGAAAAACAGAGTGGAGGGTGGCAAGAGTGGAGGCAGGGAAATTGATGATTTGAATAGCTGAGGCATGAGATGATGATAACCTGAAATAAAGCAATGGTGATGGAGAGTAAGTGAAAGGAAACAAGATTTGAATGTATCTACTCATATCCGTAATTTTATTTATTTATGTGATTATTTGATTGGTGGCTGTCTTTCTTATTAAATATAAGCTTTATGAGTACAAAGATAGGGTTTGTTTTTCCCCATCATATCTCCTATGCATAACAGTGCCTGGCACACAAGTGGTTAATAAGTATTTATTGAAAGAATTTTAAAATGAATGAATTAAAAAAGTACATTCATATTAAGTGACTATCATGAACTAGACAGTATACTTGGCAATGAGGATAGAGTGATGAACAAGCTAGGCAAGATTCCTGTTCTCATGGAGAAATTTTAGAAAGGGAAGAGACAAGTAATAAATAAGAGACTTTGCGATAGTCATTAGTGTTATGAAGAAATTAAAACAGGGTTTTTGGGAAGTGCTGAGGTAGGAGTGGCTACTTTAGATTGGAGGGTCAAAGACTTTTGGGGCAAGTGACATTTAATTTAAGATTTGGATGATAAAAAAGAAACCAGCCACTGATGGATCTACGGGCAGAGAGTTCCAGATAGAAGGAAATGAACAAGTGAATTAAACAGATTTGACGAACTTGGTGACTGATTGGATGTGGGAGTAAGAAAGAGACCTAGGATGATTCACAGGATCTAGAATATGTTCTTTCTATTATTTCTAAATGAGCTTGGGGATACTGGAAAAAGTACAAGATAGTGATATAAACGATGAGTTCAGCACTGGAACTGTTGACTGTAAGGGACCTGTGATGCTCTGAAATATGTAGATGATAAATCACCTGTAAGATAATTTTTTTTTAAGAAGAAAGGATATAGACCACAACTCAGAAGGATTAGAGTTCTCTAGGCGACACTCCTTAACAGACAATATCTTCAGTTGACTATGTTTGCTGAAAGTCTTCCCAATACCTTCTGCTATTCAGGGCCAGTAGACTCTGTTCTGTTTCAGAATTTTCTGATTACATCGTCACGCAAACATAACATGACTATTAATTATTGGTAGGCTTTAGACAGGACTAATTATTTCCAGGCAGAAACTTGGAAATTTGGACTCTTCTACTGTACTCTTTACTATAATGCTTCAATACTGTTTTAATTTCTGCTTTCTTGGAAAAATAGTTTCACTTCTGTTGAACAAGACCCAGTTCTTTTGGGATCTCATCCATTACTTCTGCCCACCAAAATAACCTATATGTCATATATAAGAACCTGGTACCAGTATTCCATGTTCAACCCAGACTTGGGAGTCAGGTTCAGATCTGTGTAATATTCTGCGAATATATTTCAATATTGCCTTGGGCCTTAGATGGTTTCCTTTATGCGATAGGTGAAAAGGGAGAAAATTAGGCTTCTTTATTGAGGATACTTTTATAGTTAATTGTGGAAGATGTTGTACTCATTAATGACTATCCAAGGTAGAAAATGCTTTTTGTGTACAGACGTGCTAGAGACTGCCCCGCTACATAAATATACAACTACTGCAACTTCACAATGAAAGATCATCTCAATAGAGAAGGCTCACCTACAAGGAATTTGACCTGATGAAACTGTCCTACTGTCAGATAACTTTAAAAAAGTGCCAGAAAGCTAGAGTTTAGCAACTGATTTCATCAAGTGTGGGTAGGACCTGATAGCCACTCGCCTTTGAACTGCAAGAACATCTGTGATTTCCAGCTCCACCGCACACAGACACTGCATGATACAAGACATTAAGCAATGAGCCTCCGGTCTAGAATTAAGGTTCTAAGTTATCTTCTTCTGCCATGGCTGTACAAGTTGGACACTTCCATTGACAGCCAAATCCTGCCTGCTTTTTAAATTTTATGGAACCAGTTTAACACTTCACTCCCTTGAACCTGATTTTCTACCTCCTTGGGTATACTTAACTGATTTCTACTCAGCTCTTTGTGAGCTAGACTGGTTAAATTGCTTGTCGTGTCCAGCAAGACTCATAACGTAGATTGAATCTGTTACATTTTAGGAGTCAAAGCCCATTAAAGAGTATTTGCAGTTCTCAAGGCGTCACCACTGCTAGATTTTTACTGATATTTTCATTTTTCCAAAGCAACATGTTGACACAGGTCGTATTACACTGTGTCCATTGAATATTGCTTACGAATCTCATTTACTGAATTCATTTAAGAATTCATTTAAAGAACACTATGTATGAACTTAAAATGTCAACACTTTTGAAGATATGGTGGATTCTAATGCAAAGATTCATAAACTGTGACAGTAATTGAAGTAATTAATTGGTAGTCATTTGCAACTTCTTTTCTATTTGAAAATGCTTTATATATACATAAAAATAAATATAACTTTTATAAATTTATAAATGTGATGATGCCACATGTGCTTTTTTCAGTATAGTTTAAAAAATATTTGGTTTACTTTTTGCGTCTTCTCCTCCTCTCCCCACCACTGTTTTACTCACTTCCCACCCTGACTCCAGCCTCAAGTGACCCTGGTATATAACGCAGTATGAAGCCCACTGTATTTTTTTAGATGCTTATACGATCACATACAAACAAGCACAAATATAAGGAGTCATGGTATTTTTTTTAATAACAATAAAATTGTATTATATACAGTTTTCTGACTCTTTCTTCTCTCCCTCAGTAAAAACTTGTAGAAATCATTATTTTAAGGCTTTTTGGTATCACTGCACCATTATGTACTCAGCCTTCACTCTGTTAATAAATTTTTATTTTATTTTTCCTAGTTTTTTTTTTTTTTTTGGTCACTCCAAACAATGTTGCAGAAAACCTCGTAAGTTATCAGCTACAACCTTATAAGATATCATTTGTAATCCATAGTTGTTTTTTTATATCGTATAAGCCAGACAGTCTAATTCCATTTTGTTTCAAATGGATCCCCAATTGTACCAATATTTATTAAATGATGCACCCTTTTCCACTGACTTAAAATACCTATCTTGTCATGTTTAAGTTCTTATAAATACTGAGATCTATTTCCAATTTTGTGTTTTGTCCCATTGACTTATTTTCTTTTTTATGACATTATTTACTTGGTAAGAATAGCTAATATTATGTTCTGATGTTTGACGGGCCAAGTCTTCCATCATTAACACTTTCTGTTATAAATTCTTGACTGTTATCCGTTATTCTTTTTTTTCTCATATAAATTTTAAGATTATTTTCTCCAATTAAAAGCCTTTGGAATTATAAGGGAAGATGAGTTAAATAAATATTGAGCTTCATTAGTCAGTAATTTGGGGAGAAATAACATTTTTATGATATGAAATCTTCCCCTATAGGGGATTCATTCAGATCTTTTACACCCATGAATAAGAATAAGAAATTTGGGGGCTGGCCCCGTGGCCGAGCAGTTAAGTTCGCGCGCTCCGCTGCAGGCGGCCCAGTGTTTCGTTAGTTCGAATCCTGGGCGCGGACATGGCACTGCTCGTCAGACCACGCTGAGGCAGCGTCCCACATGCCACAACTAGAAGAACCCACAACGAAGAATACACAACTATGTACCGGGGGGCTTTGGGGAGAAAAAGGAAAAAATAAAATCTTTAAAAAAAAAAAAATTAAAAAAAAAAAAAACATTCTAATCTTCTTAAAAAAAAAAAATAAGAAATTTGTTTTCCTTCATAAGCATTATGCTTTTGTTGTTAAATTTATCCCTAAATATTACTTAGTTTTTATTTCTATTGAAAATGGAATATTTATTTCAGTTTTTTTATCAGCGTTTCTAGAATGGAAAAAAATTGATATTCATACATATATTTTGTCTTCAACCATCGTGCAAATACCTTTATTCATTTTAGCAGTATATTAGGGCTCATATTTTCTAAGTGTACATAGGTACAATTAAATGGTTAGCAAATAATATAACTGTTACTATCAGTTATTTCGGGTTTATGAGTCAGACAGATCCATCTTTAAAAGCCCTAATCTACCTCAGAAAGTTTTGCAATATAGGGCAAGTTGCTCAACCTTCTTAAGTCTTATTTTCCTCATCTATAAAATGAAAACTGATAATGGTACTGATATAGGATACCATTTGGATTAAATATATTGGTAAGTATAAAGCACTTTAGTACAGTGCCTGGCAGGTATAAAACACTGTGAAATGACGGCTGCTATTATTACTACGGTTGCTGAAGAATTCACAGGCAGAAAACTAGTGTAACTAGTAACTGTAAATTGTCCAGCTGTGTTGCTTCTTAACAATTTTTAAACGGAGAATAGAGATGAGATTTTAAATAGGCAAGCCGGAAGAGCTTGGATTTCTCTGGGTAGAAAGACATTCTCTAGGCAACACGGAACAAAAAAAGATCCAAACGAAAAAATACAATGACAATTGACTATTTAGGAAAATAGAATCAAGCAAAGAATACGTATTTCACCTAATGAGTCTTTTAAAGTTTAAAAAACAACAAGAAAAAAACCATTATCAGAGAATTGATGCCTGCATAAACAAGTAAAAACGAAAGAGAAAAAGAATGGTGATTAAATTTTGTGAATTGTGGGAATCATTGGAAAAAAATTGAGCTCATAAGTCGACTGTCATAGAAATAGATATATTCAATATAAATATCTCCTCACATCGTTTAGTTCAATTTAATTTATTAATAAAGAAAAATTAATACAGTTTCTTCAAATATTAACACATCTTATTACAATCTAATTAATTGGAATAGGTTCTCTAGCAAAGTTTTTTCTTGATTTCAAAATGGGTCAAAATGAACATACCATATTTGTCCATTTAAAGCAACTTTTCCTGCCATTTTGGATTCCTATTCCCTTCTCAACTTTGATAGCTCTTAACAAAAGCGTTACATTTAGAGAAATGTTGACAATGTTTAAATTTTTATAATTTAGCTAAGAAAAGCTTCCCTAAAAGTGATTAATTTACATTTGTCAAAAGAAAGAGACTTAGTATCAGAATCCATTATCCCTAATTGCCACCAGAGCAAAATAAAAGGGAGTAAAAATTCTTAGAATAAGATCCTTTACTAACCAAAAGAGAAGGCAGACTATTCAAATTAGCTGTCTGTCAATAGCATACTGGATTTGGGAATCATAACTGATACAATAATGAAAGCTTTGATAACACCTATATAGTAAGTGTACTATATAGGTAAGTGATACTAACATAATATGTTTAAAAGCTATTGAATCTGAATAATGCAGAAATCACAATGCATGTATTTATTATCTACACCTTTAAAAGTATTTAAATTTGTCCTCATCTAGCTGTGGGAAATTATAAAAACTCTCAATTCTAATAGATTTATTAATGCGATCCTCATATACACAGATGGTGCAAACTAAGCCACTCTTAGCAGAAACATGCAATATTATGGGTTTTATATGAAACAGTGGATTTGCGTTTGGGTTGACCCAGGAAAACTTTTTTGCAGGGAGCAGAGGAGCTTATTTTTGTTTGTGAATAGTGACACTCATTTCCTGATCAGTAAACTAAGGTTAAGAGTGCATTTTATAGTTGCAAAAAATATTTCCTTAAACTTTACCCTTTCTAGATCTTTATAAAAAGTTTGGGGGCTGGCCCAGTGGCCTAGTGGTTAAGTCTGCCTGCTCCACTTTGGCAGCCCAGCGTTTGTGGATTCGGATCCTAGCCGTGGACTTACACACTACTCATCAAGCCATGCTGTGGCGGCATCCCACACACAAAATAGAGGAAGATTGGCACAGATGTTAGCTCAGGGCCAATCTTCCTCACAAAAAAAAAGAGAAAAGAAATAAAAAAAATAAAAGGTTTGTCCTTAATTGCCTCATTAGTGTCATTTTCTATTAAGCACTTGATTGGAAGATAAATATAATGCAAATTTTACCCTTCTCATTTCTGAGTAAAGGTGCTCTTTGTTGGATGTCGACACAGAAACTCAACTCAACTGTGTTTTCTGTGTGGGTTTTGATTAAAAAATGATAGTCTTCTTATAAAAAAGAACAGTAAGTTATCTTGCTTCTTTGAAGCTATGTGGGGCAGGATCATCATTCTAATGACCCTATTCTCTCTCCATTGTAGAATTAGGAGAAAGGACCTTTGCTGGATCTTTCCCTACCACCAGTGATTGTTGAGTGAACTTGCCCAATAGGAAGAATCCCCCAGAAAACAGGTGTGGTAGGGAAGAACTGGATTACCAAATCAAGTCAAACATACAGAAGTACTTTTTAAATTTTCATAAATTCGAATGGGTTATTTTAGGCAGAAATTCTTATTTTTTGTGTTCTCTGTAGGTTTCCTCATACTTTAAGTTGTGGTGGCATGCTCTGAATGTATTAAAAGATTCATGGCAACATTAAATGTCAGCAATAATTCAATGCAATAGCTATCAGAGTATAACAATATGACACAGTGTTTATGAAAGCACCCATATGCTAAATTATTCCTTATCCATCCTATGTACTTTTGGTTATTTGAATAATACTGTTTACTGCCTTTACCTGATCTAGAATATATCCAGGAGAAAAATGATCCCTTGTTTCAACAGGCATGCTATCTTCCTTTGGTACTGGCTTGACTGACTATGTATGCTCTGACCTCTTATTTACAGAAATGATGTCCCATTCCACCCAGTGCATTAGTCCCCAGTCAGGGCAATGTTCTGCCTGACACTCACTGTCATGATGATAAGAATGTTCAGTTGTAGCAAAATATCATTTATATATTAATAGAAATTGGCAAGCTTGCTAAGTGTTGATGAGGATTTCATGTGCCACAGCAGTCTAACTAAGAACAACTTTTCTAAGTTGACCAGAAATAATTCTAAAGGTTTTGAATTAGTCTTTATATGATCTTCATGGATATTCAGGCAATTACATTGTTTTCTTGAAGATAAGTACACTTTGAAAACATAATAGATCTTAGTGTGGCAGAAAACATGCTCTTTTATTTACTATCAAGTAAATATGGAAATAACAAAGAAAGTTGAATGTTTGACCTGAAAAGTATCATAAAATGTGCAAATATTAGCAAATAACCAAAATATACAGATCTTCCTTATCCACTGTGTGAAAAAATAACAACTTGAAAATTTTCAAACATTGTTTCTAAAAATAAAGAAACACATCTTTATTCAGTCACATTAATTACCCACATGTCTACTCAAGGCTTTGATCAATTAAGTTTTGACTTGAATAAGTTTGCCAGATTTCAGTCTGATTTGGAATGTGGTGTCCAGTGGTACACATAATGATACCACCTTGGGGCAATTACGCTACAGGTGTGTCACTAGGCCTTGTGGTTCCATGTTAAAATATGCATCCTGTGAAAATGAATGACATTTACCTCTTCACTTCTTCAACAATTACTGATCATTCAACTCTGTGCAAGGCAGGATGCCAGGCATTGAGGAAGTTACTGCAATAAATAAAAGGACTCAGAAGACAGTTCCTCAGAAACTAGAGGTCAGAGAACTCAGGAAATGCAAGATGGGCACTTGCCTCACTGCAATTTAGAGCAAGTATCTTATGACTCATGGTTCAGTGGGCCAGAAGGGGGTGATTCTAAGATCGGTACTTTGGCTCCCTGAGCAGCTGTCATCTGTGGATCCTGCTGTGAATCTACCACTGTGAAGTACAGCAGACAAAACAGAGGCAGAATTGGTAAACTTGGAACCCAAAGGTCCTGTCAAAATGCCCAACTCGAAGGATGAAAGGGAAAAGAGAGGAGCACATCAGGAGAGACCTTCTACCACTGTGATGTTGGTGTAGCCCGCAGGTGTGTGGCTCCCTTCTCTGAATTTCTTTTTATCTTGAGCAAGGACTACTGCAGTATTGGAGTCCCGCTGAGAAGCTTCTCTCAGCTTCTTTTCCGTTCCCTCCTTCTGCAAGCTTAAGAACCACTTCCATTTATCACACATCAACTATGTGCAAACATTATTGGTATAATATACATATTGTACTATCTAGAATGCCTAAGTACTTGATACATATGGGAAACTGAAGTTGACATTGGCTAAATCCCCTGCTCTAAGGCACACGGGTACCAAGGGTGAAAGCGATTTGAATTCACGTCTGCCCATTCTAAAGCCCAAACCCCCTCCGCTGGCCATGCTGTTTTCCTGCTCCTGATGTAGGCAGGGGACTGCCGAGCGAGTTAAGGAAAAGAATCCAGATTTTATTTTATAAACATAAAAAAAATCACCCATAGAATTTTTTATTCTTTAACATACTGGTATATTTTGGAAATTTGCATTGGATTTTAAAAGATTTTTTATTTTACTATGAAACAGTTGGAACAGCTCATCTAACGGCTGGGCTTTTTTTCAAAGCAATATTTATTTTTTATTACATACTTTTAAAGTAATAACTTCATTTTATTGTGAGAATAATAAAGATTTCTGGATTTCCATTGCATCAGGTCACCCCAAGCATAATGGTTAAAAAATAGTTTATGATATAACAAAAAAACTCACATTCCTGTTTCATATCAGTTGTTTAGTAATCCCAGAGGGAAACATCAGTGTTTGTTTCTGTTTGGAAATATAGATGGAAAAAAGTAACAGAAAACAATAGAAGACATCTTAGGGAAGTTAATTATCCTTGTTATAATTATATCCAAGTTCTCAACTTAAAAACCGGCGAGAGTTAAGGTAGAACTCTGCTGATTTACTTATTTAATACTTATTTTGCAAGTAGAATAAGAATAGCAAACATAATTAGTTTATTTAATGAGATTTTTTATCTTTTATCCAAAACTTTGTAAATGGAATGTCTGCCAGATTTTATAAGGGAGTAACTTTCACTTATGGACCAATATTGAATGCTAATCATTATATTTGATAAAAAATATACAAATTATTATGTTAGTTACTGAATTACAGCTGAAGCAAGAATTCCACGTTTCTCATTGTTCCTAAAAAAGGCAGCAGCTATCCACTGCCCAGATCAACTGAGGTCATATCTCTCATTTACTTTCTCCCACAATTTGCTGAACTTCAGTTCTGCCTTCATCTTGGATTAGACTCTTTCAACATACTT